>NC_048311.1:15024697-15264773 GCF_013100865.1 Trachemys scripta elegans | reverse complement strand
CCGGCACCATGCCCCCGGCCCCGCACAAAGAGGCCCCGGCCGAGCCTCCCGATTTTCCCGGACATGCCCGGCTTTTGGGGATTTCCCCCCGGACGGGGATTTGAGCCCCCAAAAGCCGGACATGTCCGGGAAAATCCGGACGTATGGTAACCCTAAACAAACTCCTTTGAGCCAAGGTAAAAGTCAGCCATGAGCAGTGATGGCTTAGGAGTGACCAGATCTATACTTGGATCCCTGGTGATGAGATCTTGTAATAGACATGGACAGATAGAAGTAATCCAAGAGATGTGTTTCTGGCTGAGTTCATTCCCATGACTCAGATTAACTCTTTCAGAGGCAAGGATGTGCTCTGCCCCAAATTCCTCATTCAAACACTGAATCTCCCACCTACTCCATTATCTCAGACCCTCTCCTGTCTTCATATATGTCAAGTCTCACTCACTGGGTGTGAGACTCGCTCATTAGCATGCTATCTCACTCTCTCACATACATTCCTAAGCTTATCCCTCATTTTGAGTAAATATATATAGATTTAAAATATTTTTACTCAGGCACTGCAAGAGACAACAATAGATCCGAGGCCTGAGGTATGGGGCTTAGAGCCTGGAAAGCTGCTTTCCAGGCTTGTGTACTGTCTGACTCTGTGGTAACCATGGAGCTACAGGCCAGCATTCTATATGCTTGCGAGAAGATGCTCTGCGGGGTAGGGGTGAATATTTGAAGGTCAAAAAAATATGAGTTTGCCCCAAAAATGAGCAGAACTTGATTGAAAGTTTGCAGGTTCTGCAAAATACAGTTCAAAATTTAAACCACACTGGATAAATTCATGTTCTTTTTTCACAAGTAACCTGCGGATTCATAGAACATCAGGGTTGGAAGGGACCTCAGGAGGTCATCTAGTCCAACCCCCTGCTCAAAGCAGGACCAATCACCAGACAGATTTTTACCCCAGTTCCCTAAATGGCCCCCCCTCAAGGATTGAGCTCACAATGCTGGGTTTAGCCGGCCAATGCTCAAACCACTGAGCTATCCCTCCCCCCCCATTAGGGATCTCTGGGATCTCCAATTATCCAGGTTTTTGTTCCAACCAGCAAATAATTGTTTTTATTAAAATCCATTGGTTTGCATTGCATATATAGTTCTCACATGCCCTAGACTTTAATATGAATTAGGACTTTTAAGTGTTTCATTTCAAAACAAGCTATTAAGTGCTGGCTGGATTAAAACTCTGGACTACTGGATGTTGCCAAGCCCCAAAGATGAGTCTCTGTCTTAAGCAATGACCTAACATAACACCTGGAAAGTCTCACTCTTTGGCCTTGAATTTCACTCTTTGGGGCTGTAAATCTCACTCTTAAGGACAGACAACTCTTGGCATCTCAGTGTTGGCCATTGGTGCACTGTATGTAGCATCTCCAAGTCCTACTTGTTTAATATTTATCTGCTTTTATTTATGTCCTCCTTCTAGCTTTTATATCATTTCTTCTTCTTATGTTATCTGCACTTCCTCTCTTGCTTTCTCTCCATGCCATTATGTGCTGGCCTTGACCCTCCATAAAATGTTCTTTCCTCTTTCCTTGAAAAATATGCCCCCGTTTATGTCACCCCTTCCGGTCTCCTCCTCTGTCACACCAATCTAGGACTGAAGATTATCCACAGTGGCTAGAGAGGATCTGGTAGGTTAGCACAAGGGTCCCCCTGCGGTGGGGGAGGCTGGATTTACCTCCTCCAATGAGAATAGCATGACTTGTCTGAGATTGAAACAAATCAGCAGAGCAAGATCTGGTTGTGGGGGTTGCAAAACACATGGTCACAGGCCCCAAGGAGCCCACTGGTTACATAATCAGTAGTATGGCTCTCAAGGATTTTCCTACATATGTATTTCCTTCAGAATAACAGTGTTGAATGAGGCCTTTCAATGCATTCACTCTGTCACGCTGTTTACACCAGCTTTGTATGTTCATCTGAGATGCACTTAAACCAAAATCCTGGATCTGAATGTGCCCTTATTATGGTTTCTGTCCGCTAGTACACAGACATCCTTTGGAGAAAGTTTAAATCCAGATCTGAGTGTAATCCCATCACCAATATTCAATCAATCAATTGAACCGTGGATTTTTTTTTTTGATTTTTTTTTAGTATTGAAACAAATTGCTTATCTTCCTCCCAGATAATCCCCCTTTCTGCAGCTTCATATTCTCTGAATCTTTTAAAAATATAATCCTTTTTTGGCATGGATACATAACTGAACATTCAAGCAAGTTCATCTAAATGACAATGTAGTAGCATCCAGTCAATAACTAGGCCTCAATCCTTTTACTTGCTCTGCATACATGGACCCCCAGTGGAAGGCAATAGAGTTGACATCCGCTCAAGTGCCTGACTGCAGGGAGTAATATGCAGCACTGGAGACTATAGTTCTGTTTTACAGAAATTTCGCTTATTAACTTCTGTTTTCAGGGTTTTATAAATCAGTCCCAAAAATAAAATGGCTCCTGCTAAAAACTTGGTATGCTGTGCATAGGAATTATTTTATATGTATAGCTCATTATTATATTGTATAAAGTATCTTATTTATAAGAAAAATTTCCCCTGGGAATTTTTTTTTTTTGCTGTTTCTGAATAAGTGCAAAAATGAGTGTTCAGAATGTTTTCTCTTGAAACGATATTTGCTTTTCACAGCTCAAACAAAAAAGCTCAGTGCATCCAAAAACTGCCTCACCCATTGAGTGTGTTCCCAGATCTCAGCCAACAGCACTACTATGGACTAGCTGTGAGTAGCCGGAAGAGCATTCTGGGTTTTGATATGCAAATGAACACACCAAGCATCCCACTTTGTTACAGAATTTCTATATCTCGTACTGCCAGTCACTTTTGAACTGGGAAAATCTTAACTTAGGCGTGGCTTGCAATAGTGGATCCTTGGTTTGCCCATTTTTGATGTCCATCAGCATGCAGTAGTGCTTTGGTCTGGCGGAGATGAAGTTGGTAATAGGGGACAACACAAAAACCATAGAGACATGGAGGTTAGAAGTGGGGCTTTGGGCCTCCATGTCTTCATTGTGTGATTGAGTCTGTAGAACTAATTGCCACTGGAATTTTTGAAGTAAGCAAAGATAGAAAGCTAAAGCTAATGGTCATTTCAAAATAGCACTCATTACTCCAGGTTCTTATGTTACAGGCTACCTGATCTTATTTCTTTTTTCCTCAACACACTGGGTTGAAATGAATGTATTACAAAGGCACTCATGCATTATAGTGATGGCCTGATGGGGTTATGTAAGAAGGTACACAGAGGGACAAATTTAAGACTAAAAGAATACAATGCTATTTTTGTATGCTTTCCTTTCCAGTACTATTTGCAATCAAAATGTCCTCACAAACAAAAACTTCTTATAAAGAAGGAATTGAGGTTCTGAACTTTAAAGTCTGTGCTACTGCACATGCTCAGTAGAATAAAGAATGTTTTATTGACATGTTTTATTACATTGCTCAATGTTGCCCCGCATGTAAATTACGTATTTACATGCATTGCATCATTTGATGTAATTACAATAATTTTGTTAATACTTATAATGAACAATAAATACCCCTAATTTACAAAACAAAAACTACATGGAATGGAAATGGAAGGGAATGCACTGTTAAAGATTCTACCTTTCATACATAGGCAGAATGGAAGCACCACCTCAAAACTATAATATATTGGTTTGTGTCTGATGTTCCCTTACATAGCACCCTTACACTTGTGAAGGGTGCTTTATAAAGCAATTGCAATAATGATATACCACATTGCAAATAAGATTTGAATGTTTAATGCTTATCTGTGAACTGCTGCCTAGAAAAACTGGTGTAGTGCCCTTCACAAAATCTGTGTGACTGATAATTTAAAGGACACAGTAGACCAAGAAGCTCAATGATCTGGAAATATTTTAACCCCTTTCTTATCTATAGAAGTACCTTATAATTCTGCCATTCCGCAGCTGTTTCATTCAAGAGAAATGCAGTGCCTCAAGAATGAAAGAATGGTTTGTGTAGCACCCCACTGCTGCTAGACCCAGTTTTCTCCCCCCAACCATTTGCATTCATTTCTCCTCTTGTCTCGGTTGTTTTTCTCTCAGGCCTGGTTCTTCTCTTGCCACCCTGTTCAAATTCTTGAATGTATTTCCCTGCTGCTGGCTTCTTTCTCAGTCACTTGCCAAATATTAACTGGGTATCTATCAGAAAGGGTTTACAATCTAAAATCACCACAGGTAGGGACATTACAAACAAGACAAGAAGGTATCCAGAGTGTGGTCTGCTCATTAGAGTTTGAAAGTTTTACAAATGAGGTGGGATTTGAGTACTTCCTTGAAAGTGGAGACAAAGGGAATGTTGCTGCAGAAAGATAGGGCCTATCTCTATTAAGGAAACTTGCCCTGGCCCAAATAAATCCCTAATGTAAACCATGTGACTTACTCTAATAAGTTACCACAGTAAGTTGCACTGGGACACATAGGTGCCAACTCCGTGGGTGCTCCAAGGCTGGGAAAAATTGGTGGGTGCGAAGCTCCCCTCCCCACCTTGCCTCTGCCTCCTCCCGAGCACGCTGCATCCCTGTTTCTCCACCTACCTCCCAGTGCTTGCCGCCGCAAAACAGCTGTTTCGTGGCGTAACAAGCTCCGAGAGGGAGGGGGGAGGAGTGGAAATACGGCACGCTCAGGGGAGGGGGCTGGGGCAGGGATTTGGGGAAGGGGTTGGAATAGGGGCAGGGAGGTGGTGGAGTTGGGGCGGGGACTTTGGGGAAGGGGTTGGAATTGGGTCAGGAGGGGGAGGGGCCAGGGGCAGAGGGAGGTTGAGCACCTCCTGCGTGTGGTGTTCTGTCCCATCTAGTGCCACTGAGGGTATGTCTATACTTACCTCCGGGTTTGGCGGTAAGCAATCGCTCTTCTGGGATCGATTTATTGTGTCTTGTCTAGACGCGATAAATCGATCCTGGAAGTGCTCGCCGTTGACACTGGTATTCCTGCTCCGCGAGAGGAGTACGCGGAGTCAACGGGGGAGCCTGCCTGCCGCATGTGGACCCGCGGTAAGTACCTTGTAGTTCGAACTAAGATACTTTGACTTCAGCTATGTTATTCACATAGCTGAAGTTGCGTATCTTAGTTCGAACTGGGGGGGTTAGTGTGGACCAGCCCTGAGACCACTTAGAGCAGGGATTCTCAAACTGAGAGTCAGGACCCCTCAGGGGGTTGCAAGGTTATTACATGGGGGGGTTGTGAGCTGCCAGCCTCCCCCCCAAGCCCTGCTTTGCCTCCAGCATTTATAATGGGGTTAAATATATAAAAAAGTGTTTTTAATTTATAAGGGGGGTTGCACTCAGAGGCTTGCTATGTGAATGGGGTCACCAGTATAAAAGTTTGAGAACCACTGACTTAGAGAGAGAGAGAAAATGAGTTTGCTCTACAGCCTTAGCTAACGGCCAGTTGGCTTTTAGCTCGTGTGGTAGAGGCTCATGCACTGAGCTCCAGAGGTCCTTGGTTCAAGCCAACAACTGGGATCTGTTGACGTTACACTTTTACCAGTGTAGCTGCACGTGGCCCAACTTCCACAATGTAGACAGGCCCTTAGAGTGACAACAAACCTCTTGTCTTTCCAACAGAAATGTAAACTTTGCTGCTTTAACTTTGCTTTCCTGCTAAGCAACATGGAATGTATTAACCTCATACACACCCACAGTTGAAAGGGGGTGGCAGGAAGAAGAGAAAACACACTGAATGTAACTTTTCCCTCTCCGGAGAGGAACAGAGAGGAAACCTCAGATGATAGATGCTGGTCTCTGCGTTTGTTCTTAACTCTTTAAGGTGTTCTAATACCACCAGTTTTTAAAGAGAGGAGGGGAGGGGCAGGGCAAGGGGTTGCAGACCCAACAGCAATGCTTTTGTTTAAATCAAGCTGGGTAACTGAGGGGTGCATGCTAAGTGCTGTTTTACCACCACTGCTGCTCCCAGATTCTGAAAGAGACCCCCACTTTTTTCAGACCACTTCAAGCATTGAATACCAGTTGATGGGTGTGGCATAAGGATTTAAGTAGAGTAAAGGCTCCTATTAATGGGGTGGTGATGTGGGGGAATGGGTAATAGGAAAGCCAGGACAGAGATGGAAATGGACAAAACAGAAAAAAGGGGTAATGAGGCTTATGCTGGTGGGTGCCAGTGGAGATGAGGGAAGAGATCAGCAGGGGCAGCATCTGAAGGTGATGCTTTACACTTTTTGTATTCCTTTTTGGTACCTTTGAAGTGGCTGCTCTTTGTCCTGTGGTTTTTCAACAGGAGGGCGAATGGGATACTGAAGGAGGGTTACCTTGCCTGGCATATGCCCTATTAGGGGAAGGGAACAAATCTGTAGCACTGTGGGGGGTGGGCCAGGACGCCACACCATGAGAACTAGACCAGTTCATGTGCTGCAAGGCCTCGAACTGTGCCAGGAGAGTGCAAGGGAAGCAATCCGGTGCCGGGTTTTGCTAGGTCTTAACTGCAGGCTCCCGTTCGGGAGGAGCCGAGTTTTGTGGGTGGCTCCGGGAGGCAAGGCAGCTCCCCGCCCCTCAGCTGGGAGTCTGGAGAGCTGGGGGAAGGAAACTTCAGAGTAGAGCCGAGCGGCTGAGCGAGGAGCAGCTCGCCGGGATGGGTACGGGGTAGCAGCTCTGCCGGCATCTGCGCTTCCTTTCCCAGTGGCAGGCTGCCCGTGCAATCCCCCCCTCTGGCCCCACCATGTAGGGAAGCCTCCTTGCACGCCGCGGATTCCTCCCCTCCACCCCTCCCATCGCATCGCGCCGTGTCTCGCTGGGGTTCGCACCAGAGCGGAGGGGCTGCTGCGAGGGACCATGCTGAGCGCTCCAGCGCCCGGGCTGCTGCCGCTGCTCCTGGGGCTGCTGGTGCTGTGCCGGGGGGGCGCCGGGCAGTACTCCAGCGACCTGTGCAACTGGAAGGGGAGGTAAGGACGGAGCCAACCCCCCCTGCCCCGCCAGCCGTTTGGGGAGAGGAGGAGGAGCCCGAGCGGGACATGTCCCGAGCCCCAGCGGGGCATGTCCCGAGCTCCGGGGGAGGGAGACAGTCAGCGCTGCCGTGTCTCCCCCGGATTTGGATTATATTCTTAACGCGCTTTCGTTCAGTTTCTCCGTTTGTTCCGGGGCAGCTTGGTGTCCAGCCCGGCCATGCAATGTGCGGCTCTTCTTTAACATTCCGGCATCCGAGGGAGGGAGCGAGGGGCTTTTTGCGGGATGTCTGCCCCGCTTTTTAAATCTGGTTGAAATCGTCACAATTTGGCAGCCCCCGACCATAGCAGATTTAACCTCCCGGATGGGATCTGTTCCATCTGTGGCAGGATTTCACCCTTTCACCTTCTCTTCTTCCCTTTCTCTCCCCCCCCCCCCCCCCGCGTGGCTGAAGAAGAGAAAAGGGACAACTTGATTTTGAACAGTGTCTTTCCTTTTAATGATATCCCCCTCGGCTCCCCCTCCAAATAATTTTTCATTCCTTCTGTGTCGATAGAATGCCTCTGCCTCTCTGCAGTTGTTTAAGAGCTACGAGGCCAAGGGTTACGTTTTCGGGCTTGATTCTCCTTTCCTTGTCTCAGTTTTGCCCCATGTCACTTTCTGATTTCAGTGGACCGATTCCTTATTTACGCTATTTCTTTGGGGGGTTCTCCTTCCGGACCCCCACCCCCCGTCTCTCTGCCATTCAATATCTGTGTTTTGTCAGCAGTTTAATATTGAAACTAAAAGGCACGAAGGTCTTGATCAGATATGGTGAGGTGGATCTATAAAATGGATTTACATGTCCCTAGTCACTTTCTCAGTGCCTCTCTCCATAGGCTTATGTGAAATTTTAGGGAGTAGAGGCCCCGATCCTTCTTCCATTGACATCAATGAGAGTTTTGTCCGTGATAGAGGGAGGAGGAAGGAGTTGGCCCAGATATCTGTGTGTATGTGGAATTTGGATTTGGGTGTAGCCAAAAATCTTTCCCCTCTTTTGGTCTGTTTTTTTTGAGGCGGGATAGAGAGAAGGGGGTTGATTAACATTCCAGGAGTAACTATCAGCATTACCAAAGACGTGCCATGGGGAGATGAGGGGGCGGTAGTCTTAGCAGGCATAGGAAGGGTATTTCTACTGACCACAACACCTTCCACATCTGTGCAACCTAACACCGAAATAACCCGTTTTGTAACTCATGTCTGGTGACCTCCTACACTTGGCATTAACTTTGTTGTAATGCAATACACCTGCAAGTCATTTTTGTGATGAAAGTTGACTGTGTGTGTGTATACCATACACACACACAGAGAGAGAGAGGTAATTAAGGAATTGTCTGGCTCAGATATTTTGTTTTAATTGTTGGTGGTTACCTTGTTTATTTTTCATGTTTATTTCAAAGCACCTGGATAGTTTTGTAATAGGGTAAAGATTTTAGGCCCAATTCTCCACTTACTTTGGTGAAAATCAGGAATATTTCTGCTAAAGTCAATAGAGTTACACTGGTGTAAGTGAGAGGAGAATCAGGCTCTTTGTGTGTTCCCATTAACAGTTTACCTAGCTTCATTCAGATTTCACCTGTATGGAACTCACTGCTTTACCAGACTGATATATAAAGCTATTGGGCCAGATTCTGCTCTTAATTACACTGGTGGAGTAACTTCAATGCAGTAGCTCTGGATTACACCAAAGTCATTTAAGGCAAATTCTAGTCAATTGTTCTTTGGCTGCCATAACTATTCTAATCACCCTAGTTGTGAAACCTCTTGAACGCTCAAAATGTTTGGCTCCTAAACTTTAATCCTCTGTAATAACTTTACTTTGTCTTCATGGTTTTGCAACCTCTTCTACTGTTTATAATCTAAAAAATCTCTCATTTATATTCACAATCAAAATTGTTGCTAAATTAAGTACACATGTAGCATATATTTGGTTTTTGGTTTGGCTAAACCTGTTTTTAATGGGGTACCAATGTAATACAGTTAATGTAATAAATTCATGTGTTTAATCTGAATTGATTAAAATAAGAGTTTAGTTTAACTTGAAATGGAAGGATGTTTTGGAATGGAGATTGTTCAAAGCAGTGAAATGTGGATTTATTATGCTATATACTCTTGGTCCAGATTATTCTGTACAATCTGAAAGATGCATACAGTTGGCAACTATTTATGAACTTCTAGTGACTCATGACAATTGGTAAAATGTTGAACTATAAATCCAGTTGGGGGTGTGTGTGTTTGCAATGTACAACTGATATGGGACAAAGCCTTCAGTTGTCAATTTCAGTAGCAAATTCCTAACAATCTGCTTTTCATACATAGCTCTGTGGTTCTATAGTTTGGGGGCAGAGCCTGTCATCTCTACTCCACCACCCTGAGCATTTCAACTTTGCATAAACAAGGCCTAGAACATGGATGGCAATGTCATCTGTGCACCCATACAAATCCAGTTTGTTTTTTTTTAGGGCTCTTGCCCTCCTCCTCCTATCTGAGCCAGTGACCCTCCCACTGACAAGGCAGGGTTGGACATGGCTGTGTCCTGAGCCACTCAGTTTTTTGACTACCAGCCAAAGGGGATAGTTGAGAGAAATGTGAGTCATTCTTTGCTACAGAGAGTTTGGAGCTGAATTGGTGACCCAGGCTTGGAATTTCCCATTGTCACCGGTCAGCCCCATTTTTGCTTATTAAGGAAATGACACATCCTTGGTGATCCTTCCAGTTGCACAAGAGCAGAAGGGCTGACTTCTTAAAAATAGGTGGAACTGCCCATATTGAGCAGCTTATGTGTCACTACTATATCCAGAATGCAAATGAATTTGGAGCTCAGGGTGAGACAAAGGCAATTACATATAGATTGAAGCTGACCTCTTACCTCTTCTGAAAAGAAGTAGTGACCCCAGGACTGATAATTGAAGGGTATCATCTAATTGTCACTTTATGGGTACTGTTTGTGTGTCATCCACTCTATCCATAAAAGTGATTTTGCTTCTTAAGAATAAATACTGTAACTAACTTTTATTTAGACAGGGCAATCAAATCCCATGCTTAAAGGGCACAAGCTGTTTGCTCCCTGGGGTCAGGAAGGAATTCTTTGTTTAAAGTATAGCATTTTGCAATCAATTAGTTGTCTTTATAGCTGTCTGTCTACATTAGCAATTTATAAGGTGCCTATCATCTTGGTGTCTAAGTGCCATTGGAGGTTCAGTCTTCTTCTTACAGACTAGTAATAGGATATTGCCAGATGCAAGTAAGCAGACCCGATAGGTCAAGGAGTTTTTGGAATCGGTGAGATTATACACTTAATGTTTTGGACACCCATTTTCCATTAATGAAAATTGCCTGGTCCATATAACTTAGCTGAGATTTTCAAAGATGCCTATGATTTCTTTCAGTGTCTCAGATTTGCCAGGGAAAGTTTGCCATAATGTACGATCTGATTACTTACTGCAGGTGTCTTTAGCAAGGTCTTGCACTGTCTTAAAAGGCCTAATGGAGAACCCCAAGCCCCTGAGGAAATTAGAAACCATACCATGGTGTGGTCCAATCAGAATTCATAATTATTTTGTTTATTCTAAAGGTGTCCCATTTTCTTTGAGTGAAAAGTGCTGCTTTGACTCCACTGAAACCTAACCAGTGTAGCCTTTAACTCAGACTGTGGGCTTGTCTACATGAACATTTAGTTTGTGACAAGTGGGGTGTAAATCTACTCCACACTAACCTGCTGTGCTTTAAGTGTCTGCATGAAGCCTGCAGCCATGCACTAACAGTTCCCTAGCGTGCTTTGATCTACTCCCATTTCAAAGTGGGGTATTTCAAAGTGCACTAGGGAACAAGTAGTGTGCTGCAGCATGCTTCGCAGATACACTGTATGGCAGGGTTGTGTGAGGTCCATTTTTACACCTTGGCTTGCCACTAAATAAGTGTTTGTTTAGACAAACCCTAGGAGTAAAGACACCTCCGTCCAGCCCAGTTCTTCCATGGACTGGCTGTGTGACCTTGGGCAAATCACATTGCCTCTCTGGGCATCTGTTTACCCGTCTGTAAAATGGGGATAATGTTGCTTTCTCCTGTTTTTAAAACTGCTTTGAGAGCTACAGATGAAGATCGTTGTATAAGAGCTAAGTGTTCCTATTACAGCCATCTTTCCCGCAGCTATGGTGGACACATTCTCATCTTATAAACATCGCCTGTTGCATTGTCATATATAATAATTGGTTTCACAAATGGCAGTAATGGATCTTTCAAGACCTGCAGTTATATGGCCCTTTGAGACTTCAGGAAGGCTAAACATCAGGCAGACAAGTTCAGTGGAGCAACATATCTCTCTTGGGATCTGTAGGAGGAAGTATTGTTTATTAGGACCTACTCCTAGAACAAACAGTACAACGGGGGTGCCTTATTCATTAACACAACCATAAAACAACTGACCTCTTGCTATGTCATATATTTAAAAAATAAAAACCTCAAGTTAAATTAAAAATAGCTTTTATGGCCTCTGCATTATGTGCCTGTGGGACAGTTTATTACTGGGTACTGAGATGTAAAAATGAAATTGAACAAACTTTCAATATGGTGATAGATGGCAGCATTATAAAAGTTCCATTTCATTTGGACTAGGTCTTTAATATTCTGCAGGTTTACCTCAAGTTTTGAAATCTGCTCAATTTCTGAGTCCTCCATTATAATAGAGCTTGATGTATACAGCAGGTACCTGTACATAAGAACGGCCATACTGGTTCAGACCAATGGTCCATCTAGCCCAGCATCCTGTCTTCCAACAGTGACCAATGCCAGGTGCTTTAGGGCAGACAGTACTCACTGTATCTGTCTAACAGCATCACTTTGTTGCCTGTGGAATGTAAGAATTTTAGAATCAATTTTCTTTCATTTGAACAATAGCATGCATGTGTGTATATATATTTTTGCCATGCAAAAATTCAGTCTCAATATTGGGATCACCTGCAGCAACAGTTTTATTGTGTTTGAGCTCCCTATTCAGTCCCTCACCTTTCCCCATATGTTTTAACAGTATCCTTCTAGGGCAGTGGCTCTCAAACTTTTTTACTGGTGACCCCTTTCACATAGCAAGTCTCTGAGTGTGACCCCCCCCCTTATAAATTAAAAACACTTCTTAATATATTTAACACCATTATAAATGCTGGAGGCAAAGCGGGGTTTGGGGTTGAGGTTGACAACTCGCGACCCCCCCATGTAATAACCTCGTGACCCCCTGAGGAGTCCTGACCCCCAGTTTGAGAACCCCGTTCTAGGGTGAAATTCACGCCGGTGCAGAGGACCAGCACAAGTCCAATGCATCACCTAAGTCTTAGTTTGAGGGTTTATTTGATATCTCTGTGATGCATAAGCCCTCTGCCCAAAAGACCAACTTCTTCATTTCTGGTTTTGGCTGAGTGTCATCGCACAAAACCAGTATTGAAAAATTGATTTTTGTGGACAAGATGTAAATAGGCAGTCAATATGAGATATCCCATTGAAACTTCTGTTTCTTGAATATGTCAAGTACTACCGTGTGTCTGAGGGCAAGAGAATAAAGGTCAGGAACTGGTCGCTCTCCCCCATCCTTTGTGCTCTTGATGTGGCTTTCAAGATTATTCAAAAGCACATGTTTGCAGACAGTATTATTAAAACTGAGTTTTTCTGAGCTTCCTTGTGTAACCTCTATCAAGTGGGTTACATTGACACTAACAATAATGAGTCACATCAACAGTAAATGCAAACCATATGTTGGTTTGTTTTTTTCCTTTTTTATACACGGCTTCTCGTAACTCGTCTAAATGCTGTCTGAGTTTAAATCCAGCATCGTTTGTTCTGTACCTAAATATACTGAAGAAGTGGGGAAGAGGGAGATGTGTGTTGGAGATGTGTTGAGAGACCAGAATTTCATGTTCATAATTTATGCCACGTTAAAATGAGTTCTGTGTCTGACTCTGCCACAGACTTCCTGTGTGACCTTGGACAAGTCTCTGTGCCTCAGTTTACACATCTATAAAATGGAGATGTTATGAGGCTTAATTACTTAATATTTGTAAAATACTCTCTCATGGAATGTGCTGCAGAAATTGACTTTTTTTTAAGGTTTCCAAGGAGGAACCTTTACAGGGAAGTTGAAGCTCTTAAACTTTATTTTTCAATACCAGATCTCCACTATAATGTTTCATGATCTTGCCTATTCAGAATCGTTCACTGTATTTTTCTGCCTATACAGTACTGCCTTAGAATAAACATTATTAAACACCGTTGTTGGTTTTTGTTCTTATTTGTTCTTAAATCTCACTGCCAAACTTTTAATTATTTCTATTAGAGGAGAGCCTTGGGGCCCCAGCTGAGATCAGGGGCCCACTGTGCTTATAGGCTGCTTAGCACAGAGGGAGAGACAGTTTCTGAGCATGGGAGGGGAAACATAGGCACAGAGTCAAAGTGACTTGCCCATATCTGTATAAGTTAGTGGCAGGGCTGGGACTAGAACCTACATTTTATGATTACCCGTCCAGTGCTTTTCCCACTAGACCTCACACTTCCTTTGCAACCATTTTGAATGCTGAAAAATTTGGAAATGTACTGTATATTTTGGGCCATATCTTACAAAACCTTTAGTTACTCACATATGTACAGGTTTTCAGGATTGTGCACTATATCCAGTAATACCAAGTGACTATACATCAGTAACATAGGGTAGATATCTTTTAGGGCTGTCCTTAGTTTAGGCCTCATTCAGGCCGTTGAGGCTCCACAGATCATACAGTTTAGGCTTTGCCTACTCGCAAGTGAGATACTAGTCTGTTGTTTACCTTTCACTGGAAATTAACTCTAGGTTTTCACCTTTTGTCTACCCTCTTTCCGATGTCACTAGATTCTGCTGCAGTTCTTGTGGGGTGTTTTGCATAGGCAATGGAAAAAGTTAAGGTTTAATTCTGAATTCATTTTGAATTGTGATTTAACTTCTTATGGATTTGTCTGGAGCTGTTTTAAAGCCCATCCCAAAATATTAACACATTTCACAGTCTTGATCTGCAAGATGATCTCTGTCAACCACGACAATGGATCAGGCCCGTAGTGCTATAAAGCGTTTTGCTGACTTACCTGTTTTCTGAGAATTATGACCAATGTTTAAATAGTTCTGCTACTCATCTAATTTCCCTGTTCTCTTTATCCCTAGTGGCTTAACTCATGAGTCTCACAAGAAGGATGTTGAACAGGTCTACCTCCGCTGTTCTGAAGGATCAATAAAATGGATGTATCCCACAGGAGCACTCATAGTCAATCTGCGACCCAATACATTATCTGCCTCTTACAAACACTTGACTGTTTGCATAAAGCCTTTCAAGGACTCCGCAGGAGCAAATATTTATTTGGAAAAAACTGGAGAACTGAAAATGTTGGTCCGAGATGGAGATCGCAGCCGCAATAAAGTGTATTGCTTTGGTTATGATCAAGGGGGCTTGTTTATTGAGGCTACCCCTCAGCAGGACATTAGCCGGAAAATTACAGGATTCCAATATGAATTGATAAACAAGGGGACGGCATCTGATTTGCACACAGTTTCTGGTGAGTTTTGAGCAGTTGGCTGCATTTTCATAGATTGTGTTGGATATATGACAGATGGTAAAGTTAATAAGTGGGAACACATCAAGATCTGAATTTCATCCACTTTTAGGGCATGCTAATAAATTCTTCTTTATGTAGAAGAATAGTTTTGTGTGAAAGCTAGTAACATGGATTGAATTCCAAAGAACTGACCCAGAACAGCACGGAGTGACTGATTCTCCCCTCACATACCGTCTACACTATGGGCACTGCAGTGGGACAGCTGTGGTGTTGCCACTGTATCTGTAGGGTAGATGCTTCCTACAATGATGGAAGTGGTTTTTCTATCCCTGTAGTTAATCCATCTATCTGACTGGCAGTGGCAGCTGGGTCAATGGAAGAATTCTGACCTAGCTGCCTCTAAACTAGGGAGGGAGGTTAGGTCAGTTTAACATAATGTTTGGGGTGTGTGAATTTTTCACACCCTGAATGACATAACAAGGTTGATCTAAATTTTAAATGTAGCCCAGGTCATAGTGGTAAACAAAGTCAATGAAGTTACACCCATTTAAAGCCAGTGTGAGTCAGAATCAGGCTCCAGGATTCTTGCTTAAAACTATTTCCCAGCTTTTATTGTTTTAAAAGACCCCAGTGCTGCATGTTTTGAATAGTAAACATTTTAACAAGGAGAAATGCCTTGTTTTTGTTTTGTTTTCTCTCTGCAGATACTCCTACTCTGCTGACCTAATTACGCTTTACAGAGACAGAAAGTGGGTATGGTAATATCTTTTATTGGACCAACTTCTGTTGGTGAAAGAGACAAGTTTTCAAGCTTACACAGAGCACTTGAAGCTTATCTCGTTCACCAACAGAAGTTGGTCTACTAAATAAAAGATATTACCTCGCCCATCTTGTCTCTCTAATATCCTAGGATCAACTAATCCTGTATTTCTTGTCCACTGAGACCACTCATTGCAGCTCCCTGTCCTTCTAAAACCTCTGAGATGAGATTTGCAGTGTATCCTGGAGAACAACAGGTATAGGTTATTTTGTACCAAATGAGGGAGTAAGTTCCAAAGTTAAGACCTTCATGGGGAATATCCTGCTGGTGGCCCCCTCTCTTTTAAACTGATCTCTACTGTGGCAGTATCACAGGAAAAGAGTGGTGTCTCTGAAGTAGTCAGGTCTCAAGTCACTTAGGGCAAGTTAAAACTCGCATCTTAAACTTACTAAACCCTGAGAGCAATATGCAGTCAGTACAGATTCTGAGGCACTGGTGTCGTGTGCTCCCAGTGAAGGACACCACTCAACGAGTGGTGGCATAGCTGATGATATTCCATTTTCTTATTCTCCATATTTCTTAGATTGCATATATAATTTATTCCTGCAGTGATTTATGCCAAATAGGAAAAACCTCTAAGAAAAGACTCCTGCTTTCCTTTTGTGTGTAAATACTTTCTATACTGTCAAGTAATTCTAGTATTTGTATGTCAGTTCACATATTGCATCTCTGAATACAGCTGTTAGTTTATGATTGTATTCATGAGGTAGTGAATTGTTAGCTTAGTGATATAGTAAGGTTATAAATCATGCAACACCCATAATAACTGATAGGTGGCGCATTTGCCATTAAAACCAAAAAAGTTAAAGCAATTTTATTAATGATGTTTTTATTTCATTATGTTACTTGTGCAATTTTATAGCTGGATGTCTAGGCTTCATTGTGTCTACAGAGAATTATCTAATGAGTCTTGATTGCTAAAAGTGACACAAAAGAAGTCACTTAAATATACACAGAGGAGCTGTTTCCATTAAGATCACCTCTGCAAAGAATGATATACTGAAAACAGCATATGTTAACTGCATAGTAAAATCCCCCTGTGGAAAACATTAACTTTAAATACTCTTTAAATCTGGTGTTTGAAAACCACCGAATCTGAGAATTTTTCTCTCTTTATTGGGGGTGTGGGAAATATAATCAAAATTGTAACAAACCACTCCATGCATTTTATGCTTTTTTTTTTTTTTTTTTTTTTTTTTAAAGCTAATTTTTCTGGTACGCAAAGTTAGAACATGAAAAATAATTGCCCTGATCCTGCCATTTACAATTCACTATCAGAGTGCTGAATCTGTGTGAAGTCAGGCCTCCTGTCTGTGTAGCAGTTCACCCACATATTGTAAACTGCAGAATCAGGACCAAATATACTAAATGCATAAACTTCTACATTTTTGGAGAATTAGCTATATTAGTGCTATTAGTTCTTAATAAAAATATTTTGTTTGTTAAAATCTTGGAGATATTTTGGAATTCAGAGTTGATCTCATTTTGAGCCTTCCAGAAGCCAAACCGGTGACTGTATGTGATCCTATTCTTTTCCTTTGATAAGGATATTAAAAGTCACTTTTTCTAAGACTACTCCATCTTTAATTGCTATAGCCACTGGTTGAATCCCAGTGCTGTTTTCCAGAACAATCTGATACGTATGTGTTTTAGGCCATGTCTACACTTACAAGCTTATAGTGACACAGCTGTACGATCGCTTGTGTAGCCGTGTTATGCCAATGGGAGAGAGCTCTTCCATCGACATAATAAAACCAGCTCAGCAAGCGGCAATAGCTTCTCCTGCTGACATAGCACTGTGCACACGAGTGCTTACGCTGGTAAAACTAATGTCGCTCGGAGAGGCGGGATGTTTTTCACACCCCGAGTGACAAAAGTTTTGCCGACAGAAATGCTAGTGTAGACATGGCCTATGTGCGTGCATGCATCAGATCGGCCATAAAGTGTCTGTGTGATTTGGAAGAACTTTTTTCCCTTGGTGCTAATCCCACGACAAAATCTTCAGATCAAACTCAAGGGATCTTCAAGTTATATTTTAAATTATCGTTGTCTGGTTTTGGAACCCCTAGCTCCTGGAGGCATTCTACTCATGTGTGTATATCCTGTGTGGCTCCTGCCAACAGTCAAATGAACCTGACTTAAATTCTGTGAATACCTATATGTCTGGTGGAGCTGCCAAATAAGTAGCTGCCTACCCCTGTAACAGATCAATATGTCTTGGGTATCTTGACAGATCCTGGACCAGCCATTCTTCTGTAGCTGATTCTGTTTTTCTATAAAATCATTGATTGAATGCTTGCTAACTGGATTGCAAACTTATCTCCAGACAAACAGAAACCTAATAAGCAATCAGTTGATTTCTCAACTACTGTTTCTTCAGCTGAGAAAAAAGGCCCAACCACAGAGCCTTTACCTTACATAAATTGAAAGCCTGATGTGAGGGACTGTTTGTTACTTTGGCACATGCTTGGATTCTGATTATGCGACTGTTGCAAATGGAAAAGTGAATCTGATCTTCTGCTAGTTACAGTCTGGCAGAGTTCAACGTAGTTGGAAAGTATCTACTTGAAGAGTAGGTTGAGGTGCTGGTGCAGATCAAGGCTGAGATGCACTGGCAAAACTGTACAGGGAAACTTTCCCTTTTCCTGGACCCAGCCAGTGCACTTTCAGGTGCTCTAAACCAGGGGTTCTCAAACTGGGGGTCAGGACCCCTCAGGGGGTCGCGAGGTTATTACATAGAGGGTCGCGAGCTGTCAGCCTCCACCCCAAACCCCACTTTGTCCAGTATTTATAATGGTGTTAAATATATAAACAAGTGTTTTTAATGTATAAAGGGGGTCACACTCAGAGGCTTGGTACGTGAAAGGGATCACCAGTATAAAAGTCTGAGAACCCCTGCTCTAAACTAAGCAGTGTATTTTAAAAGATTAAGAATAACAAAATAAAACAAAAAAAAAGACTTAAGTGACAAATACCCAGGTGCAGTTATTCTGCACTTTCCATTCCTCAAGCTAGAATATTTAATGAAATCAGGTAGTCTAAAATTTCTGTGCCCTGTTTCCCTACATAGTGGTGGTGTTGTTTACTGGTGATATTATTGTACTCTGCCCTTGAATTTATTCTCTCTTCCTAACCTGGCATCCCAGCACTGATTAAAGAGCACAAGTCATCTGTTTAATACTTTAGTGACCTATTGTGCCCCCAGAATCCTGACATTGCAGGGTGCATCAATAAATCAGCAGAACTTGGCAGGCTGCCAGTGATTTAATTAGAGGATCCAGAGTTTTATTAGTTTACCATCATTCTTTCTCATTTAATTGGAATTTAGCAAATAATACAGTGAAAAATGTAGATTCTGAACAGGCTTCTTAATGTGCTTAGAGCAGTCAAAAAACATTCTCATAGCAACTTGAATCTTTCTCATAGACTTTAAGGTCAGAAGGGACCATTATGATCATCTAGTCCGACCTCCCGCATGATGCAGGCCACAAAGCCGTCTTAAAGCTAAAACATTGTGCTTTAAGATTTCCTAAATCTAAGTTCAACCCTTTCCTTGGCTGTAAATCTGCGATAGCTTCATTCATCATATTTTCTAAGGCTGCTCTGGAGAGCTGTAGAGTCTCCATGTTGTACAGAGACATGTTGTAATCCAGATTATATTAATTCAATACTGGATGATTTATAGCATGGCCTTTATTGTTTTAGTGATTTCTATTATGTGCCCACTTGTAAAAATACCATAGTGCTTTTAACTAATTGGAAAAAAGTAGCACACAAGAGGCCAAATGCATCCATGGTGTAAATCAACCTGACTTGAGTGCATTTATGCCGGGGATGAATTTGGGCCCACATTTCTAGTGGGGAAAACAGGTTTTCCAAGATTGGCCACCCCAAGTTTCTAATTTAGCATTGACTAAAAGTGAGGACTATCTTATTAAACAATGCATCCCACAATCGTCTGTAATATGTGGATGCAGTCTACATAAACTACAGGCCCCACAGTGCTATGCTCCAGGCTGTGTTGAGAGGCCATAGTTTAGATCAGGCCGGAGCTGATCATTACACACTGGGACCTGTAGGCTCTGCAGGTTGTACCTAATATTAACGAGGAGGATAGCTACAACAAGTGGCTCCATCTGATGCAAATTAGCTATGCCCAAGAAAGGTTACCTTGCCCCTTATGTAGTTTGTTAAAGTTTGGTGACCTTCGTTTCATACATTCTCCTCTAGATACATCAAGTAGTAGCCTAGTGTATTGCTGATTCTCCTAGTCTAAAGGGGCAGATGTGTTATGCATTTTTGCTCGCTAGCAGTTGGCAGTGAAGCAGCATTGCTGCCTTGAGCCCCTAGATACGCAATTTTCATCCATTTTACACTGGGATCATTGAGTCTGATCCAAAGCTCAGGTAAGTCAATGGGAGTCCTTCCATTAACTTTAATGGACTTTGGATGAGGCCCTATGTTCTTAGAAGGTTGTTTGCTCAACTGCAGACTTGATTCACTGTGACGTTCTGGCCAATGGCCTTTGAGAAGCAGGAGAAATCTCGTTTGCTTGGGTTGTTAAATGAGATTCTTTTAATATTTACACTTACCCCGATAGCCACAGGCGCCGACTTGCTCAAAGCCCCACTCCCACTCCTCCCCTTATCCCAAAGTCCCACCCCTGATCCATCCCCTCCCTGCAGTGCCTCCCACCCACTGCTGAAAAGCTGATCACTGAGCAGCTAATCGCAGGTGGCTGGTGGGTGTTGAGCATCCACTTTTTTTTTTTTTTTTTTCTGTGGGTGCTCCAGCATCGATAGCCCTACAATAGATGCCTTGACTACATTAGAAAGGATTTTCCAGTATAGCTATACTGACAAAGCTTCCTAATGGAGATGCAGCCTATACTAGCAAAAGGATTTCTGTGACTGTTATAACCCCTTCTACATTAGGGCTTTTGCTGGCACAGCAGTGTCAGTTAAGCCATAGGACTTTTTTTTCCCCCTCCATACTCCTAACTGACATTGCTATGCTGGCCAACGGTTTTAAGTATAGTAAAACTAAATTTTCTACCATAACAACATCATACATTCAGTTTGTAAAAGCACGGAGGTCTATTTTAGGACATTTTACTTCTCAGGACCCTGATTTTTAGTAAAGAATCCAAAGTAAGAAATTACAGTGATAAAATGTATAGAACTTACTTATCTTGGATCTTTTTTGGGGGGGACAGGGGGAATTGAGGTATTTTCAGCTGAAAAAAAATTGCTATTACAGCTGTCGAGTAAGGACCAGGTTTGGATTCACTTACTCATGTTGAGAAGCACCTCACTTAAACTATTGGTGTCTAGCACAATGTCAGCTATATAGTCAAACTTGAATAAGGAAGTGTTTACCACTTCACATAACACAAGAACCAGGGGAGGTTACCCAATAAAATTAGTGGGAAGCAGGTTTAAAACAAACAAAAGGAAGTACTGCTTCACACAAGACACAGTCAACCTGTGAAACTCGTTGCCATAGGATGTTGTGTTGGCCAGAAATATAACTGGGTTGAAAAAAGAATTAAGTTCATGGACGGTAGCTCCATCAATGGCTATTAGCCAAAATAGACAGGGACGCAACCCCATGCTCTGGGTTTCCTAAGTCTCTGGCTGCCAGATGCCGGGACTGGAAAACGGGATGGGTCACTTGATAATTGCCCTGTTCTGTTCATTCTTTCTGAAGCATCTGGCATTGGCCACTGTTGGAAGACAGGATACTTGGCTAGATGGATGATTGGTTTGACCCAGTGTGATCACTGCTTGTTTGTATGTTATGTTCTTGTAACTTGATTGCTGGAGTTCACTGAAAATATTCATGTGACTGAGAGTTCTGTGCTACCGAAGTCAAACTTTAACAGAAATGTTCTTTATCTTGATGACATCTATCCATTATAATGCAGGTTCTGCTACCCATTTTATGAGTTTCCTTTATTAATGCCCGGTGGCTAGCTGAGAATGTTTATAGATAACTGAGGTGCAACACTCAAATGTTTAAAAAAAAAAAATTGGATAAATCCAGTTTTCTAATTGAGAACAATATCCAGCTACTTCCTGTAAGCTGTTAATTCACTGGCTCGAGCTGGTAGAAAGTGTTGGTACAGTGCAAATATTTAGAAGCTTTCTTAACTCCGAGTCAGCTGTTTCCTGTGCCTCCCTTGAGCACTATAAGGGGTACAACAAGACCCTAGAAGTGGGTCACCCTTCAACCCCAGCATTATGAAAATGCTAATAGCCTTCAGTTACTGCAGCACCCTAGGGCACATCTTCACTGGCAACGTTAAAGCGCTGCCAACATGGCTTGTATAGTTGTGGCACTCTAAAAAACCCACCTCCAAGAGGGACATAGCTCCCAGTCCAAGGGGCGAAGCTCCCAGCACTGGTGCACTGTCTATACTGGCAGGTTATAGCGCTGAAACTTGCAGCGCTCAGGGGGGTGTTTTTTCACACCCCTGAGTGAAAAAGTTGCAGTGCTGTAAAGTGCCAGTGTAGACAAGCCCCGACTCTGGTCTATATTTGGGAGCAATCGTGCCTTCTGCTTCTTGAACTAGTGGTGTTGCTGATTCTCATTGCCTAAAAGAGCAGGTGCATTTTGCATTGTTCACTGCCTAGCAGTTGGCGGTGAAGCAACATTGCTCTGTTGGGCATTAATTCTGCAAACACTTAGGCCTTGGCTACACTGGCAATTCACAGCGCTGCACTTGCTGCGCTCAGGGGTGTGAAAAAACACCCCCCCCCCCGAGTGCACCGAGTGCAGCGCTGTAAAGCGCCAGTGTAATCAGCGCCTGCAGCGCTGCACGCTCTCTCGCAGCGCTGCAAGCTATTCCCCTCGGAGAGGTGGAGCACTTGCAGCGCTGCAAGAGAGCACTTGCAGCGCTGCAAGAGAGCACTTGCAGCGCTGCAAGAGAGCACTTGCAGCGCTGCAAGAGAGCACTTGCAGCGCTGGCGGCGCGACTACACTTGCGCGGCAGCGCTATGAATCCACAAGTGTAGTCAAGGCCTTAGGGATGTGAGTAACTTTAGGCTGTATTTCTCATGTGCATAAGAATTTGTGGGATCAGAGTATTGGCATTGGATTACTTTCCCATCCACAGTGTGCGTGCTCATTGGCTATATTGGCAAAAGAGATGGTGGAAATGAGCACGGCTCCCAGTGCATTTTAACTAAAAGCTCGGTGATCTATGCATTTTACAGGTCCTGGCTTCTGAGTCACTGTCATCATTGAGAACCATTGGTGAGGAAAGTTATGGGGACTGCTCTTTAATTTCCAGTAGGGCTGTCGATTAATTGCAGTTAACTCACGCGATTAACAGTGCTATTAATCGCGATTCATTTTTTTGAGTTAAACAATAGAATACCGTTGAAATTTATTAAATATTTTTGGATGTTTTTCTACATTTTCAAATATATTGATTTCTGTTACAACACAGAATACAAAGTGTACAGTGCTTACTTTATATTGTTATTTTTTATTACAGATATTTGCACTGTAAAAATGATAAAAAGAAATAGTATTTTTCAATTCACCTCATACAAGTACTGTAGTGCAATCTCTTTATTGGGAAAGTGTAACTTACAAATGTAGATTTTGTTTTGTTACATAACTGCACTCAAAAACAAAACAATGTAAAACTTTAGAGCCAGAAGTCCACTCAGTCCTACTTCTTGTTCAGCCAATTGCTAAGACAAACAAGTTTGTTTACATTTACGGGACATAATGCTGCCTGCTTCTTATTTACAGTGTCCCATGAAGGTGAGAACAGACGTTCGTTCACATGGCACTTTTGTAGCTGGCATTGCCAGGTATTTACGTGCCAGATATGCTAAACATTCGTATGCTCCTTCATGCTTCAGCCACCATTCCAGAAGACATGCTTCCATGCTGATGATACCCGTTTAAAAAAAAATAGTGTGTTTAATTAAATTTGTGACACAATTCTCCTCCAAGGAGTTCAATGTCTTTTTTGTTTTGTTTTACCCGCATTCTGCCGTATATTTCATGTTATAGCAGTCTCGGATGATGACCCAGCACATGTTGTTCATTTTAAGAACACTTTCACAGCAGATTTGACAAAACGCAAAGAAGGTACCAATGTGAGATTTCTAAAAATAGCTACAGCACTCAACCACAGGTTTAAGAATCTGAAGTGACTTCCAAAATCTGAGAGGGATGAGGCTTGGAGCATGCTTTCAGAAGTCTTAAAAGAGCAACACTCAGATGCGGAAACTACAGAACCCAAACCACCAAAAAAAAGGAAAATCAACCTGCTGGTGGCATCTGACTCAGATGATGAAAATGAACATATGTCAGTCCGCTCTGCTTTGGATCGTTATTGAGCAAAACCAGTCATCAGCATGGATGCATGTCATCTAGAATGGTGGTTTGAAGCATGAAGGGACATGTGAATCTTTAGCGCATCTGGCATGTAAATATCTTGTGATGCCGGCTACAACAGTGCCATGCAAATGCCTGTTCTCACTTTCAGGTGATATTGTAAACAAGAAGTGGGCAACATTATCTCCTGTAAATTGTAACCAAACTTGTTTGTCTGAGCGATTGGCTGAAGTAGGACTGAGTGGACTTGTAGGCTCTAAAGTTTTACTTTGTTTTGTTTTGAATGCAGTTTTTTTATATAATTCTAAATTTGTAAGTTCAATTTTCATAATAAAGAGATTTCACTACAGTTTTTGTATTAGATGAATTGAAAAATACTATTTCTTTTTTACTGTGAAAATATTTGTAATAAAAAATAAATATAAAGTGAGCTCTGTACACTTTGTATTCTGTGTTGTAATTGAAATCAATATATTTGAAAATGTAGAAAACATTCCAAAATATTTAAATAAATGGTATTCTATTATTGCTTAAGAGCGTGATTAATCGCGATTAATTTTTTTAATCGCTTGACAGCCCTAATTTCCAGTGAACATCAGAAGCTTATGAAGCTACCATAATAGGTCCAATAGAAATATGTTCTGGAATTCAGTAGGTTAGCAACCAAATCCTTTGGTGGGATTTCCTAGCTCTCCGCACAGGATTAATTCCAGTGAGGAATCATTCAAATTTCACTATTGTAAATCAATCATTTCTTTTCTTTTCTTTTAATTATTATTTCTTCTTTCCTAGAATCATCTGTTTGTCAGATCTGTTAATTTTTACTAAATAACCCTCAGAATAGAAGCATTAAAAAAAATTCTCTGTCTCTGGGATTAAGGCCATGTCTACGCTAGCACGTTTACAGCAGCACAGCTGCACCGATGCAGTGGTGCCCTGAGATCGCTCGTGTAGCTAGCTATGTTGGCAGGAGAGCATTTTCTGCAGACATAGCGCTGTGCATGCTACCACTTAGGCCAGTGAAATTTATGTGGTTCAGGGGTGTGTTTTTTTTTTTTTGTCCACCCCCCATCTCTGAGCAACGTAAGTGGTAGTGTAGACATGGCCTCAGGTTTGCCAAGAAAAAAGAACCACTTGCTGTGGTGTATTTGTGTCCACACAAAGCAGTGGAATATGTTTCATAGCACTTCATCAGCCAGTATTCATTTGTTGATTGCATAATTGGCTTCAAACAAAGAAAGCTGCATTTCAAGCCAAACCAAGGCTACACCCAGAAACAATTGCTTGTGAGTGAGCTGCCTCCAGCTGTGAGGCTTTTGAGGCAGATTTTCTGATAAGAGTAATAGGTTATTAGGAAAACAAAATTGTGCTTTCTTCCCTTGGTTCATCCCCTTCGCACACATACTCTTAAATAAAACTAGTTTTTGTTACCTGTGCCCAAAAGATGAGATCCACCAGCCAGATGCAAATTAATGGCTAAAGAACAAAGCAAAATCCAATACCACATACTTTAAAAAAAAAAAAAAAAAAAGAAAAAGTCAAACAAAAATTGAAAGATGGAGGATTTAGTGTGAGCTGCAGTGAAGCTGTTGTTACTGGCAAGCATCTAGTTTGGCTTGATTGGTCATTTGTAAAGTACATGCTCATCTAAGCAGGGAGGCTACAATGGGATTAGATTTGAGAATCCAGAAACTTGTTTGAACCATTTATGTGACTCTGGAAATTTGGGACAAATTTGCAGTAGTTGGCAGAGATGGTGAGATTGAACGCACAAGAACCCCTTGCTGAGAACTGATCTCCCCCAAAGTAGTGGTAACATATACAATCTTAAACTATTTAAACTGGGTGGTGGGGAGGAAAGCTTGCAAGGCCTGAGTGAAAGGTAGAAAACGGAACGTTGTTTGCATCAACACCTTTAAAACTTTGGAGAGGAGACCCTGGGTTTCAAAAAGGACTGTTGTGTAACATTTTTTTATTAACAAAGTCCCATAGAATGCTTCACCCCATTACCTGCTTTCATGTTTCCTGAGTAATATATAGGGAATTTGGTACTGGATCCCCTTTCTTCTTTACTCCCCATACTCCAGTGTAGTATACAGCTGTGGCTGCCCTTTGATGTCGCCAGCGCAATACAGTCTGCTTCTTCAGTGAGCCGGAGGAGGTGACAATAGAGTTGTAATGATAAATACACAGCTGCAGGGGGAGAGGGTAGAAGAAAATAGCTTATTTTTGCTAGACTCACCATGAATGTACTTAACTTATTTCTCAACTCAGTGGGCAGTCAAAACCAATAAGCAATCAGGTACATTATGCAGACAGCTGGGGTTCTGTTTGCTCTGACCCTTATGTATAGCAGAAGATAGCCTCACAAACAGATTGGCGATCCAGCGGAGTTGCTTGGCAGTCTCTAATAATGCTCCTTGCTTGCGCTACAAAACTGTTTAGTTTGCTAATTCCTGAGGCTGTAGTAAAAGAAAGGACTGGTGATGGGGGGTGAGGAGGGGGATTGCATTTCCCCCCCCCCCCCCCGGAAGGAACTCTGTTACTACTGAAATGTGGGCCAGGTTTTCAAATGTGGGGACCTGGTTTTAATAAATTGCAGTGTAGAAAACTTCTTAAGCTTTAATCTGCTACATTATTTACAGTAAACACAAAATATACAATGTAATACAGTACAAATACTTGGAATTTGTTTAGGGCCTGACTTTCACTGCCTTAAACCTTCCAGAGTCACTTGTGCAGTTAATGGTAGCAGTTTATACCCATATTGCCCAGGTGTAAATGCCTGTAAGTGGTGCAAGGTAGCATGGAAAGTCTAGCCCAGCTGGCACAGAAGCATGATCTTATTGCAGAGAAGAATCCTGTATTGTTTTCCAGTATATGAATCTGTCAAGCCCTGCAATCAGAAATGAGCACGTAACTTTGAATGGGAAAATAAATGTGGCCCTCAAGACCAATTATGTTTCAGAAAATGTCTTAAAAATTATTAGTTGTTGTTTTTTGTTTTTATAATTCCATACACAGACCCTAGAGTTCTCCCTCACATAGAGGAATTCCACTGCTAGAAATAGGACTTAAAAAGGGCTCTTATGTCTTTTTTTTTTTTTTTTTTTTTAAGGCTCACTTAATCTTTGATCTTTCACTACCTCACTTTCAGGTTTAACTTTAACCAGCTTCTTGTCAATTAATTTCATTCCACTCAGATCCATGCTGCATATGGGGGACAGGAGGGTGGTTGAAAAATTCCTGGCAAGCATCCAAATTGTGTTAATAGGTACCAGCTCTCTTATTTTTTATTAAACTGATACCAGAGAGCAACGGGGAAATTCTGAAACTAGAGCAGAGCATCTGATTTACCGTATAGTTTCATTAACACAGGAGCATGAAATGGGCGACCTATTGGGGAACGTCTACCCTACAGAGCCTATACTAGCATAGCTATGATGGCATAGGTCCTAGTGTAGATGCAGCCTATCCTGATAAATGGAGTTTTTCAGTTGATGTAGGAACACCCCTCTCCTGAAACAGCATTAGCTGTGTCGACAAAAGCCCTCTTCCATAGACATACCAGTATTTACACTGAGGGTATTGTTGTCATAAGTGTTTCAGTCAGAGCTGTGGTTTTTTTCACAGCCCTGACTAATGTAGCTACGCCGATATACCTTGGAAGTGTAGACCAACCCTTAGTCATATCTTGTCAACTGTAGATTAACATCCTATATGAGGATTTCTTTCTTTAAAAAAATATTGTATACATAATTTCATGTTCCCCTCAGCCTGTAGCTAGCACATCATTCAGGGGAACTGAAATGTGAAACATATTGCTACTACCAAGACGTTCCAACACTTACTCATTAGGGGAGGGAAGTGGCTGAATCATCAATTTCTGCTGAATTTAATCTTGTTTTAAAATAAGTTTTCCAGTCCTTCTGATGATAAAGATAACTTTGTGGGCTGTCTTCCTGAGTCTGCAGCCACACCGCTCTAATGCCACTGATACTGCTCATGGCTATTTTATGCAGCAAGGAAGAGCGAAGTTAATACTCTGGTCAGTGTCACTATTACTGTTCAGAAATCTGTAGATCAGACAAGATTTGTGTCCATATCACATTGCTGCTGCTCAGGGAAGATAAGAGTAGTGGTGGAGCTTGTTATAGGAAAGCAAGAAAGAAAACTGGATGCTATGCTATGGGCAGAATGTTCCTTTTCCCTTCCAGCAGCTAAAAGATGGGAGGAGCTTCAAATGTCTCAGAGTCTTACTAGCCAGAGGCTGATATAAAAGATGGAATTGCTCATTTGGGTCCAGGGGTAACACTCTGTAGAAGTCCCAGCACCCTTCTGTTTTCCAGTATCAGGGGGTAGCCGTGTTAGTCTGTATCCACAAAAACTGCAAGGAGTCCAGTGGCACCTTAAAGACTATCAGATTTTGCCCAAATAAATGTTAATCTTTAAGGTGCCACCGGACTCCTTGTTCCTTCTGTTTTCCAGCAGCTGGAAGATTAGCTGGGCTACTCAGCAGGGCACTGCCTGTGTATCTCACTGGTGGTGGGAGCACCCCCTCTTCAATTTTTATAGACTTCAGGCAAGTACTGCCTTTTGACTGGTAAAAGCTACAAGCGCTGTCCATTCAATTGGTAGATGCCTGGGCTGCTCTAGGTCACTTGTGTGGAGATGATGCTTTTGGAAGGGGGCAGCTGCTATGCACAGGGGAGCAGAGAGGCTTGAACTGTGGGATAAATAAACACGGTTTCTTTTTTTTTTTTTTTTTTTTTTATGGCTTCATATCAGTGTTTTGTGTACATACAGACACAACAATTCCCACCAGCTTGCGTTCACTTTTTTTTAATGGAGTTGTGGGGAAAAGCAGAGAAATAGCTGTTAACGATTTGCCTGTACAGCAAAATGAAACAAAATAGTGTCGGTTTTGTGGAAAAAAGCTCCTGCTAAGTCCTGCCCTCTGGAGTAGGAACAATGCAAGGGATTTAGCTAAAAATTCAGTCTGCACAAGTGATTTTAAGCACAGAAAATATTCATTACGTGCAGCCAGCTCTGCTCCAAAGGGCTCATTGCAGGCAGGTTTAATAGGAGTTACAGGAATGGTGGTGGTGCAACGGCTGATTCGCAAGAGTGCTGATCTGAATGAGTGCCCCTGCTGTAGTTCAGCCTGGCTGAGGCAGGAAAGCCCTGCCCTTGCTTGGCTGAGTCAGGCCTGCCTGGGTCTGAGGCTGGCACACAGCACAGCCCCTGCTCTTTGAAGGTTCCCCTGGGAATAGGTGGGCAGAGAGGAACAGGGAATGAGTCGAGTTTCGTCTCTGCCCTCCTTCCCTGGTGTGTGTACAATCTCTTGGTGTGGGTGTGTACAACCCCTTGCTCAGGGCTGAGCCTGAAGGTGCAATTTAGCCCTATACAAAGCTGCTTGAATAAAAGAGCTGTTCTGCATTTTCTAAATAAATGCATGTTTGTGCATCTAGCTGGCCTTTGATCTGTTTTAATGGAGTGAGTGCTGTGGCTATGAACAGCAGAATGAGGTTAGCTTGCCAATTTTAAAAATAAATACTACTGAAGATTCATAGTGTCTTCTGCCAAGTGAAGTTTCATTTTGAAAATGATGTTTAAAAACCAGGCTCATCTAACACTAAATCCCTTTGTCAGGAACTGTTGATGTAAACCTGCTTCTTCAGTATTTAGAACTTTAATGCTCTCTTGGAAGAAGTTTCTGTTAAAAGTTAAATTCTGATTTAGGAGCTCGCATGGATTTTATATTTCTCAGAGTGCAGAGGTCATTGTGTCTCCAACAATAAGGTTTAGATTGTGCTCCCCCAACCCCTTCTCTCTTTACCGGGAAGGAAGTGGAATGAACTCAGGCCTCTGGGCACAATCCATGACACAGCATCTTAAAGTCTGAATTTCATTAAATGTATTTGCAGGTTAAATTACTCTTGGAAAATTAAATACCATAGTTCCAGTCCCTGCCTAAGGCTTGTAGATTTGTGTATGTTGAACTGAACATTGAAAGCGAGCTAAGCCAGGGAATCAGAGCTGATTTTTTTTAACCTCGTCTTGCTGTACTTTTGTTGTTATAGAAGATAGGTGCCCTCACTTTCATTCTGTTAATGCAAGGCTAGATATTGTCTTATTTTGCTTTTTTGGCAGTGATCCCTTTGTGTAGACAGCATTCTGGAACCGTAACACCCAAGTTTCAGCAAAAGGCTCATTTGTAGGCTCTTTATGTATGCTTTAGTGCAGGGGTGGGCAAACTACGGCCCGGGGGCCACATCCGGCTCCTCCGACGTTTTAATCCGGCCCTCGAGCTCCTGCTGGGGAGCGGGGTCCGGGGCTTGCCATGCTCCATGTGTTCCATGGCTCCACACAGCTCCCAGAAGCAGCAGCACGTCCCCCCTCCAGCTCCTACTTGTAGGGGAAGCCAGGAAGGTCCACACACTGCCCCTGCCCCAAGTGTTGCCCCTGCAGCTTCCATTGGCCGGCAACCACAGCCAATGGGAGCTGCAGGGGCAGCATCTGCAGATGGGGCACTGCGCAGAGCTGCCTGGCTGTGCCTCCGTGTAGGAGCTGGAGGGGGGACATGCCACTGCTTCCAGGAGCTGTTTGAGGTAAGTGCCGCTTGGAGCCTGCACCCCTGACCCCCTCCAGTGCCCCAATTCCCTCCCCCAGCCCTGATCCCCCTCCCGCTCTCCGAACCCCTTGGTCCCACCCTCCTGCATCCCAGAGCCCACACCCCCAGCCGGAGCCCTCACCCCCTCCCGCACCCCAACCCCCAATTTTGTGAACATTCATGGCCCGCCATACAATTTCCATATCCAGATGTGGCCCTCGGGCCAAAAAGTTTACCCACTCCTGCTTTAGTGTCATGATTGACAAGATTCAGGCCCCAACCATTGGTTCATTGACCTGCTATGTGTGCCAACTATTAGATTATCATAGGTCAGCTGTAGAAGGGAGGCATAGTGTTTAGTATCCTCACTCATGATCTTTGTTCTGGGCTGCCATTTATATCCGCTCTGAGGTTACCAGTTCTGTTCAGCTTTGCCCTGCTTAATGACACTAATATCTCCCAACAAAGACTGTGAGCTGAATTTATCCCACATGTGACTCCATCAACTGCAGTACAGTTCTGTATGCAAGAGTTTTTCCCAGTATGTCAAATGCATGAGTCTTCTCTTCTGCTGGTCAAAGAAGCAAAGTCATTCTCAAACCTGCATCCTGATGTTATTTAGCTGAGCACGTGTTCCGCTGCTGTATGTTTGTTATACAGTTTGGAACTTTCATAGTAAAACATTAGTATAGGAAAGTTGCAGTGGTTGCAGAGAGTCATGTAATACTATCCAAATAAGAGACAGGAAAATGCCATAAAGCAAGGAAGTGAGGAGATGCTCCTTTGTGTCATGTGGTCAGGAGTCATTAACTTCCGCCACAGCTGTAGAGAAGCTCTCTGTATTAGACCTCCATATTTTCTCCATCATCTGATTGAAATGTGATATTTTTTTTATTTTGTGGCTGGAGGTATTGTCTATAGTGCAGGTGGCTTGGATGTAGTTCTGTTGACATGAGGTCACAGCTAGCCTGTTTGCGTCAGATTTAAGATGACTGTCCTTTCACAATTCAGGTCCAGGTGCATTGATACCATTTCAGGCTGCATTTTGGGATGGGGTCAGGCGGGTCTTAGAATCCAGATCCAGAATGCTGATGGGAGGAGAAGAATTGAAGGCTTATCTAGAGCAGCACTTCAGATTTCTGTGATAAGTGATGCAGATTTCCCCTCCTTGTGTGTTCCTGCTCCACCACCCCTCAAGCTACATGGTGGGTGTTAGAGCTCCCCAAACTGAATGAAAGGTAGGTGGTGTACTGGTTGATGCAGGCACAGTCATAGTCTGGTAAATGGAACACTTGTCCAGAAACCTCAGCTACCACTGGTGCAGAATAGTGGCTTTTTGGACTGAAATTCATTTCCTGGGGAGATGTTGAACTCTTCCAAAAGGAAGCCTAAGAAGGCCTTGGGAAAATTAACTTATAAGGAAGGGCCTGCTCTGACTCGAGGCAGCAAGAGTGGGATTGGGCCATGGAATAGGAATATTTTGTTTCTCAAATACTCCACCGCCAGCAGAATCACTGGGACAAAACTCATTTTGCTGAATCTTAAGTAGAAATGACTCTGTGAGAAATGCATATTAATCAGTGGCCACATCTGTGCATTTTAAAATTAAGTTTAGATCACAGGAATCATTGATGATTAATATTTTGAAGCAGTTTATTCCATGTGAATTTGGTGCTGACATTCCCTGGAGACTGAAGCCCTCTGGTGGGGCCCCAAAATAAGCACAGTGCGTATTACTGCTGTGCAGAATTGCACTAACCCTTACCTGGAAGGAACACCGCTAGGACTGTAAGGGACAGTTCAATCTCCCGGGCCCCTTCGGTCCTTGCTCTGTCGGCTGAGACTGCCAACAATCAGGATTTGGGGACTTCAACAGCAGAGTCAAGGGGAAGGGTTGGGACGGCTTTGTGGCCTGCATCATGTGGGAGGTCAGACTAGATGATCATAATGGTCCCTTCTGACCTTAAAGTCTATGAGTCTATGAGACAGTGTTTTCCTGGGCTGAGCTTAACTAGTAGGCATTATTAGGAATCATGTTTATTGTGGTAGCACATAAGGACCAACAAAGAATGGGACCCCATTGTGCTAGGCACTTCACAAACACAGAGCAGAGAAGTCCCTACCCTGAAGAGTTTGTGAACTAAATAGACCAGACAGACACAAGATGGGGAAACAGGCTGTTAACACAAAAGCAGAGTGATGACCAATGTGATGGCAGCAAATGTTTGGTTAGTTCCATAGTTTTTTGGGGGTCTGTATTTAGTTAGGAGGGATAAGAGCTTCAACCAGGCTCAGGTTCTCCCAATGGGTTTTAAAGTTAAAGCTAGTGTTCATCTGATTTTATAAATAATCCTTTGAAGGATTGTAATGTGAGAGAAAGGCATCTTCTCTGGGGAATGGGAAGTACAAAGAAACCACCATTGCTCCCCCCCCCCACTGCACCGCAGGCACGTACTCCTACTTCTTGAAACCAAAGGATATGCCTCAGTAAAGTGGTTTTCTGCAAACACTTTGCATTAAGCCTTTCTATTTCTGCCTAAAGGGGAACCCTGTCTGCCTGCTGTTTACCAGCAAGGTTCTTGTACATTTCAACATGTAGGCTGCTGATGGTAATAGGGCAGAGGGATGGCAGGAGGTGGGCTCAGTAAACCAGACATCTTGGGCTTGTTGAGGGGATGTCTCATGAGAAGCTGGAATTTTTCACTACTGGACACCTGGCCTTGGCAAGATGTTTAAAGATGCATGGTTGGACAAAAATACAAGTGTGGCTGAAGATTCTGCTTATTCATGGTGGTTTGGAAATTCCTGACATCGGACTGATTTTGCCTCTTGTGTAGTTATTTGCCTCTATATTGAAGGGGTATGAAACAGTCATTCTGATTTGGTAGCAGCATTTGACACCTACTTTGCCCAGGTGTAAACAATGAGTTATGGTGCAAGACATGGGAGAGTCGAGATGGCTGAGGATAGTTACTTATAAAACTTACGGTACATTATTGTAGGTAACATGGGTTGTATGTGTTCTGAAGGGCCAGTGTGAGGATTCTGGAGGGAAGCAAGTTATTAGGGATTTCATCTTAAAATGTAATCTCTTCTGAACCATCTCCTCCCTCAATTTCAGGTGGTAGCAGCAGCTCACATATGGCCATATGCATTTTGGAACTGTGCTACACATCAGGGGAAGAGGGACAGCCTCCGCTGTAGATTTGGAAGATCCCAAAAGCTGGCTTTGGGATTCATCTAGGTTGTTCCCCAGCATCTACCCTTGACTCTTTGGCTCCCTTATCACAAGATGGTGGATTAAAATTGCACTTTAATCTAGTCTCTGTGTCGAATGATATCTCTTCCAAACCCATTCATCTTTACTTCCTTTCCAGCACATGCTTTGAGCTTAGAAACACCAAGCAGTGATCACCTGGATTTGCAGTTTATCAGCAGTCTCTCTCTACCCCTATTTCCTCTCTCCTCCTTCCCCCCCCCCCGTCCTCCCCATGGGAAGGACAGAGAGACAGGTTCAACAAGTCTGCTGGCCAACAAGTGCAGTCTATTGTTAGTATCACCATGTCCTCCTCAGTAACATCAGGTTCAGAGGGCAAATCGCTCAAAGCAGCTGGGACATGACTGCTAGCTTGTGAGGAATGATGTAATTACATCCCCCTCTGCAGTGAATTGAATAGAGAGGCCTTCAGAGGCACTGGCTGGGGGGGCTACCTCAGGTTACTTCAGGTCAGGATACTGTCAAAATCCATCAGAGGAATTCCCAATAGATTTGGCAGCCGACATGCACAATGCAGGCATTATGCCATGAGCGCTATAGTTGAGTTACAGGCATCTGGGCTTTGGAGGGAACTAATAAAATGTTGCTTTTTTCTTCTGCTGCTGCATGAATTAAGGCTTGTTGAATTAATGAGTTTTAAAAAATCAAACTGGTTGAAGTTTGGGGTTTCTTTTGTCTCTAGTTCCGATAGCTCAGTGTTGAAAGTGAGAGAACCTGGTAAGCCACAAAACTTAGTCAGCAAGCAGGGGATGCAATGTGGAGTGTGGGGAGAATATCATCCTGCTGTGAATTTGATGCTCTTCTCTAATAACTGTGCAGGTTTCTTCATAAAATAACTTCAATCAGATCCTAATTCCCCTGGGACAAAATAAATGTTGAACATTTTTGGTGTAAATAAATATGCTGTCCACATTGTAGGATGGGGCCAGGGTGTGCATGGCATTCTGGCCTTGGATGGAGAAAACATATCCAGCCAACAGCCTGGATCAGATGTTAAGTATTGTAATATGTGTAAATCAGCACTAATTTAACACATCGTATGTGTTATACCGGGGTGGGCAAACTTTTTGGCCCGAGGGCCACATCTGGGTATTGAAATTGTATGACGGCCAATGCTCACGAAATTGGAGTTGGGGTGCAGGAGGGGGTGAGGGCTCTGGCTGGGGTTGTGGGGTGGGGCCAGAAATGATGAGTTCAGGGTGCGGGAGGGGGCTCTGGCTGGGGGTGCGGGCTCTGGGGTGGGGCTGGGAATGAGGTGTTTGGGGTGCAGGAGGGTGCTCTGGGCTGCGATCAAGGGGTGCAGGAGGGCGAGAGGAGGATCAGGGCTGGGGCAGGGGGTTGGGGCACAGGGGGGTGGCTCAGGGATGCAGGATCCGGGGGGCGCTTCCCTCAAGTGGCTCTCGGAAGCAGCTGTATGTCCACCCTCTAGCTCCTACATGGAGGTGCGGCCAGGCGGCTCTGCTGTTCACAGCCCCGTCCACAGGCTTCGCCCCTGCAGCTCCCATTGGCCACAGTTCCTGGCCAATGGGAGCTGCGAGGGCAGCGCTTGGGGCGGGGGCAGAGTGCCAAGCAGAGCCTGCTGGCTGCCCCTATGCATAGGAGCCAAAGCAGGGACATGCTGCTGCTTCCAGGAGCCGCGCAGAGTGGCCCCCAACCCTGCTCCCCAGCTGGAGCAGGGCAAGCCCTAGATCCCCCTCCCCAGCGGGATCTCGAGGGCTGGATTAAAATGGGTGGCGGGCCATAGTTGGCCCACCCCAGTGTTATACCATAATAAAGCACATGTTTTTAAAAAATCCCTGGGATTTGTTGCTCTTCATGAGACTGTATAAAACTGAACTTTCCATTTTAATGACTTTGAATGTATTCTGCCTTTTATGGTCAGTTGGCCTCAGCAAGGATCAGTATTTCTCTCTTCCCCACCCTCACCCACTCACGCACACTCATTGCACAGTATACTTGGTCGTCTGAATGCAAGTGACAAAAAGATGGTAGGTATACTGTGAAGGGAGGTGTTCTAGAATATGCTTTGTGTTCCACCATTGGAGGTGCTGCAAGTAGTTCTGAATGTGCTTCAGCACCACTAAACTACTATGAGTCAGCTTGGAACCCGAAAGGACTTCTGAGTAATGGTTTAGTGAGAGATGTACTAAGCACTCCATTTTTACCTAGAATCAGAGGCGGATTAGGGGTTTGTGGGGCCCCTGGGCCAGAGCAAGTGGGGGCCCCTCCCCATCCCTTCCACCTGCAGTCCCCCTGCCCCATCCCCCTTGTTCCTGCTGGGAAATGGGGTCGGGACATGGGCCCTTGTCCGGCACCCCAACTGTCCCAGTGGCTAATCCGCCACTGCCTAGAATTTGAAAGGAAAAAGTTAATATAGTGTTCTCACTTTAGTATCAATGTTTCTGAGAGCCCACTGTTATAGGGACCTGGTTCCATATTTCAAATATACTAACAAATGTCCTTATCTGTTCTCTACCATTAGACTATTAAAATTAAAAGAACCTTTAATGTATCATTTGCTTTTCAGGTCTAATGCTGTTATTTGTATTGCACTCTGTTTTGAGAACTAAAATGGGCTGGTTGTTCTCATGTGCAGATATTTTGTTTGGGTTTGTAAGAGCTACAGAGAGATACTGGATCTAAACACACACAACTGTTTTCATTGACATTTTAAAAAATCATCAGAACTTTTCCATTATTAGGTTTTACAAAACCTCATACAAGAAAATGTGTTTTTTTGGTCTGGACTTCCTAACTTTGTCACATGCACTGAATTGGGGTCATAGAGGACTGTGTAAGTTCTATTAAAATCAACGGAATTAAAGTACATGCATAAGTGCTTTGCTAAATCGGCCTATGTTAGTTTTGCTAGCTATCAGAAGGTTTGAAAGTTTGGCCTGGATACCAATCAAAAGAAATTGTGTTAGAAATCTCCCATTCAAGCTTTCTTGTGAGACTTCAACTATTTCTTGGTTCTGTCTGGGTTCGGTACAGTGCTTCCAAACTTGACTGAAAAGTGGAATGGTATAAAATAGCACAAAAATGCTGGGTAAGGGAAAGTGTGTGTGTGGGTTTGATTGTTTTAATTGTAATCCTCAGAAGTTCTGTTTTGGTTCATGTCTTTGGGTAAAGGTTCAGGTCAGGGCCATTTTATCAAAACCACTTTGCCTATTTTCTTAGTCTGTAGCTCTCAAGAATTTCACAGCCTGTTTTGAGTTATTCTCTCAAATCTCTCCTGCCCAGAAATGTGCATTTTGTGTTCCAGTTAATCCTATTAAGCTGTGTATTACATGATGTATTAATCATCTGACTGGTAGTAGTAATTATTCTCTTTGGATCACTGCTTTGATGGGACCTTTGAAAACAAGACAGATTTGCTGTGTCTTATGTTGAAGAAAGGTTATGCTGTCTAAAATAAAAAGGATAAAAGTTGAGCATTGAGGAAATAGCTAAGCTAAGGAGCCTTATTCATATTTGTCTAAATTTACCTCTTAGTGCAATGGATGAATTTGCCATCAGGGTTGAAAGTTGGCAAATCTGCTTATTCAGTGTTTCAGATGATGATTTTGGGTGACTTTAATTTGCCTTAATCTCGGATTGTCTGATCAACTAAACTTTGCTTTTTAACACTTAGCCTTGTCCCCATTGTGTGATCTCCATTTAGCTGTTTTAGCAGTTGTGATAATCCACAGAGAATAGCACAGTTGATATTTTTTCATTTTTCTTATTCAAGTGCAACCTTAAGATAATATCAAGCAACAAGAACATGCTCTGATCCTCAAGCATTCAACAAACAGACTTAATTAGTATTGCTAGATAGTGTAGACCCTGATAGTAAGCAAATTCCTTCACTCAATAGGGTATTATAGAAACATCTGTACTGCTACTACAGTACCTTCTCTTCAGAAGTAGCTGGCTGAGTACAAAGAGGAGCCACATTCTTGCATTGATTAGATTAGTGTAGATACTCAGATATTTCTAGCAGTACAGGAAATGGTCTTTGTACTACTTAAGTTTTAACAGATATGGGCTTGAGTTTCCATTCTGTCTTGATGTCCTCAAACATATGCTCCCTCCCCCCAAGGCACTGGATCTTTATCTGTTGTTAGGCTAAATTGCTTGAGAAGTAACTCAACTACACTTATATAAATTATAGAAAGGAAGTTTTGCCCTAATAGTTTAAATCCAATGTGATCTTCAAAGCTTTTACAAGGGCTTGGTTGCTGAGCATTCTCAGCCAGTTGGGTTACTGGACCCCGAGTGTTTAGTCATTTGAATGCAAGCCACTTGTTTACTAACACAAACAATCCCACAACTTGTCTTCCAGTCTCTCATTATCTCTGCCCCCTTTCTTTCTAGCTCCCTGCCGTCCCTGCAGTGATACAGAAGTCCTCTTGGCTGTCTGCACTAGTGATTTTGGTGAGTTTTTTTTATTTTTTTCTTCTCTGCTGCTGCTCCCCCATTCTCTCCCCCTTACTATGGTGTTTGCTGGATTTGGCTACAGACACCGCCGCAAACAATGATTAAATTTAAACACCAAATTGCAACAAACAGGGAACTTTCACTGGTTTCTGTAAACAAACTGTGGGCAAGGGACACACAAAGAACCAAGAGAGAACATTTTTATGGGAGGAGACATGAAGGGCCTCAATTAAAGCCATTGTACTTGGCTAGCTCTTTCTATAGAGGACAAAGAGAGACCTAGCAACAATAATAGAGGTAGAAGTTCAAAGGTTTCTTGGGGGCATGCAATAGGATTTTCCCCTTGATGTCCTAAAATGGGCCACTAACAAAAGACCAAAGCTGTTTTCTTGTCAGATTTCTGAAGGGGGAAGTTAATGTTCAGCTAATAGTTGTAATGGCAGCAACAAGCAAAATGTATAGACCAAGAGAAACACAAATATTCTGAACATGCTTTTGACTGTGTTGTAACTTTTTTTCTTATTATTACATTACTATTTTAATGCAACTTTCTCATGCTTGAATTTAAAGTAATAGAAACAAGTGGGCCTGTGTAGTCTAGGAGATGGGCTGTAAAGATTATAAATATCCCTCTTAGTCATTTGAACTTACTAGGTCACATTCAGAGGTGATGTAAGTGGATATATCACTCCTGCTTATATCTGCGCTGAACTTGGAGCCAAGCCTTCAAAGCAGTTTCATGTAACCCTCCCTTTATTTTGTTTGTGTCCTAGTTGTCAGGGGTTCCATCCAAGATGTAACAAATGAGGCAGAGCAGCAAGAATCTGTAATAGATATCCACGCAAACAAACTCTACAGGCAGAAGAGCAAAGTCTTTCAGCCCACAGAGGAAAATGGGAGCTGGCGGGGACAAATAAAGACCCCACTGGAATGTGGGGTGAGACCAGGAGATGGAGACTTCCTCTTCACGGGACGCATGCAATTTGGGGAGGCCAGGTTAGGCTGTGCCCCTCGTTTTAAAGACTTCCAAAGGATGTACAAAGAGGCAAAGGACAAAGGGCTAAACCCATGTGAAATTGGCCCAGACTGACGCCCCCTATTTGGCTGAAGATTGCTCTTAGCGCTTGGCCGGAACTAATTCCTGGCCCTGGTGAACGTTCTGAACAAAACGGTAATTAACTAAAAGCATGGAGAAATCTGGTGTGCAGAGTGAGAGCCACGCGGAACGTGTCCATGGAAGCAACAGAGGTACGAGCTCAGAAGGCTGCCAAGCAACCAAGGCTGGATTTTTAACCCATCTTGTCCCTATGAACTAAGTTATTATATTTTTTTAGCAATTTCCTTAGGAAAACAAGCAAACAGAAAACTCCAATGTCTTAAAAAAACCCAATGAAAAGCAACCTGCCCTTGTATCTTTTTAATACTAATGTTTAAAATGTCTTAAGCTGATGTAGCATTTGATATGGCGTATTCTGTATAAATGGTTGAGAATGTGATAGAACATGGTAAAATCATCTTAACATTGATGCTTTGTAAAAAGCTTGGTGTACAATTCGAAGATGTTTCTTATGACAGAAATTTATGGAGCCAAATTCATCTTCTTTTTTATTTGAAAGAATGTACAATCACCGCCTGCAATTTTTCGTTCAGGCTGGCGAATAGTTTCCATTCCAGAGAAATAAAGGTCCCTGGATTTGACCCACATTGTTACGACTTTTATTCTCCTTCTCCATAATTGTAGCCTCCATAGGTCCAGATGTGCATGTGGATCAAGCATCCATATGCTATAGATTACTGCTTGCGTATTTTGTGGCTGCTGAAGCCCAAGTGCCTATGTGGGGTTGGGAACTGCAGTGGTTTTCAAAGGGGGAGTAGGATCTATTTTTGGAGATTTCTTAAAGAAACATATCCCAGGCAAGAAGCTTTGAATGACTCTAGCTTTTCCCCTGGTAGGTCACTTGGGAAACCAGTCCAAAACAAGTATTTCCTCCACCTGGGGCACGTTCTAGCTGTAGGCAAACTGGGCAGCTGCCCAGGTCAGCGGATTCTGCCTAGAGTGGCAGAGGCAGTGAGGCCAAGCCTGAGTGGTACTTGACCCACTCATGATAGAGGGGGCAGCTGAGCCAAACCTGATGGAGTGGCGCTACAACCTGGAGCTTCCCCCATCCTGCCACCCCTTCTGCCATAACTACTGAACCATCAGAAGGCTCATCGTGTTCCTCCAGAAACCCCTCCATTCCAGGGTATAGCAGGGGGGCAGCACGATGAAGTTTTGTCTAGGGCAGCAGATTGTCTTGAGTGGCCTCTGCCCCCTCTTTACTTTTTCCATTCTCTAGGAGACTCAACTGGTCTGTGGTAGCTCTCTCTGACATGGGCACTTTCACCTGAAGATGTTTCGCCAAGGCAGGTTCATCCCCTCCTATTCAATTTCACCTGGAAAATAAAACCCTTTTAAAATGAACAAGAGGTTGGTTCTTTTGCAGTGAGGTGGTGTCTGAATGACAATACAGTAGCTCTCTCTGAAGCAGCGATGACATTCCACATAACCTGTTGCTACATATCTGCTTCAACTCTTTTTTTCTGGTGTTTACAGTGGGCAATAGTGATTCTCTTCCCCCTCCCCCCATTGAGATTCTAAAATAGGCCACTATCGTTATGGAAAAGTCCTGTAGGGTTTAATAGAAATAAAGTCATTGGGGTTCTATTGAAATTATTTGCCAGGGTATGGAGGGGATTCTGGGAAAGGAAATCCCCACTAGGATCCTCTTGCAGAGATCTCCCCATGTCACAGGCTTTATCTCCCTTTACCTGTTGAGAAAGTCATGGGGCCCACCCCACAACTCACACTTGGAAGACCCCAGCAAGAGATCCTCTGGAGGCTGTGGCTAGTCACACAAAGGCCCTGTACCTCTTCACAGGCTCTGGCGGTAGACAGTCTTACCTGCTTGGCTGTATGAGACCTGCACTGATCCCTGCATGTGGGGGTCCCAGGCAGTGAAGAAAAAAAAATTTGTTCTGTGCTGTTACCTTTTTCTGACATATCCATGAGCTTGAGGGAGGGCGGGGGATGATGTGCTGATCAGCCTAACCCATCTCTTCCCCCTCCTCCAGTACAGATGCTGGTTCATGTGGATGAGTCTCTACACAGTGCCTGAAGGTGAAACAGTGTTGAAAAGGGCAGCTGAGCCTCACCCCGTTTCCACATATGGGGGGGGGGGTTCCTCTCCAGGTACAGATTGATGGTTTGATCTAATCCACAGAATATATGGAATTCTATCCTTTCTATAGTTCTTAACCTATAAAATTCTACGGTGGGATAATCATTCTCTACTAAATCCTGCAAGATATTTCACAAACTCTATAGAAAGTCTATCCCTTTCTATTCATTTCTGTGGGGTTTTTCCAGAAGGGTAACAAAAAGTCAATAGATATTTTTTATGGCAGCTTGTTAGAGAGAAAAAATTGGATCGAATGTTCAGCCAGCATTTGTAAGAACAGCAACAATAAATAAACTCTATACCAAAGGATGGACACTTTATTATTCAAAACATGGCTTTGACTGTGGTTTAATTTTTGCGACCAATCCCCTGCACTTCCCTCTTCCTCCCACTACAATGCTTGGAATTAAGCCCAGATTGTTCCCTTTCGCTTCCCTTGCACTTCATTCCTCAAGCTGGGAGCATAGGGGGCAGAGTGCGTCACCTTTTGATATTGCAGCTCTGCTATCAGCTGAGTTAAAACATCTTAGTGCATTCTCCGGAAAGCTCCTTGCACCTTCTGCTACTGACAGGTATCAGGGGAAATCACAGCGCTCCCTGCCCCTGCTGCTGTGCTGTGCCTCACCTCTCCTGGAAACTGCTGACACACTTTGTTAGAAAAAGCCTTTTGAGTTGGCACATGCTCATCACACTACTGGGAATTGCTTAACTGAAATTACAAGGGAGTGAAGGGAGTGGTTGAATGGGCAATAACTTAGTACAAAGCCCAGCTCTTTGGGAGTAACACCTTTCTATGCAGTGTTTCGGTCTTAAACCCAGGTTAGACGGCCAGTCATGCTGCAGCCTTTCCAGCATACCATGTGTAATTGCAGCCTGCTCCACCTGCAGGTTGGCCTGCTGCCACTGACATACGTATATAGGCGTGTGTAATAGGTATGGATTCTCTTCAGTGAAGACTGAGTAAAGGTTTTTTTGGGAGGAGTCCACTCACAAACTGAAATTACAGTTCTAATGTTCTTACCATTTAGGTTCTGAATCTGCTGAATTAACCCCAAATAGGCCAAATTGTAATGTAGAGAGGTACATTTGTTGCCACCTAATGGGGATGATTTGGACGAAGATGATCCAGGTTATTAGATCAACATGGACAAATTAGGTAGTTGCAAAGTATTTTTTTCCAACCAGTCTATTTTGCTGGAGAAGACACAGGGCCCCTTGTTACCTAGACCTAGTACAGTAATTAATCAATTGTGCATGGTGATGCAGTAAAGTGGTGATCATGGGGTTAATTGGGTTACCCAGAGTACTTGGGGATGGAGCCAAGCTGCACCCCTCCCCTACTTCCTGTTTTATCAGGGGGAGTTTTCCCACCAGCTCAGTTTGTTGTGAGGCAGCTGAAAGAGCAGCGAGTTCCCCAGCCTCAGTCCTGTGAGTAAAGGGTTATTTTTGTTGCACTGAGTGGGCCCCTAAAAAAGTCCATTGCTGCTGTCTGAAGTGAAGCATGGGGGGAGGGAGGAGCATGCGGGGTCTCCGTGCCCCCCAGATTTGCTGCTTGGCTTGTACTGAGTATGCTCAGTGACACTGCTGAAGCTGGTTGCCTGTCTCTCTTCCCTCTCCCCTTCCCCTCCTCCCCCTTATTGGCAGGCCCAGATCATCCCTGGCTGCTTTCCCAGTAATAAATGAATGCTGAATGTGAGTTTCTTTGCTGAGAGCCTTCTAGCTTGATGGCACCCACAATATATAAGACTAGTGATGGGGGGGGGGTGTGTGCATTTGCATCTTAACTCTGGGACCTACATTTAAATCATGGTTCAGGTTGCAAGTGAAAATTAAGTCAATGGCTTCCCTCACAGTTCCTGATTTTTATCCTTAAAGGGGTGTGGTGAGGAGGTGTGACGCTCCCCAAGGGAACCAGGGTTGTGAGGCACCTCATTACCACCTGCTCCTAGTGGGGAGTGGCTTTGTCTGTGCCTGCTGCAGATCAGCTCCCTGAATCCACAAGCATTGGCTTCCAGGCCTCATTCTCTCTTTGCAAAACCCCTGAGTCCTCAGAGCATGGCTTGTTGTGTCCAGACCAGGGCAGGCACTCAAGCACATGCTTGGGGCAGCACCTGATAAGGGGCGGCGGGGGGAGCGTGGCGCGGCATTCCGTGGGGGGGTGCTCCGGCGGCGCGGCACTCGGCGGGGGGGCGGCGCGGGGCTCGGCGCTCGGGGGGGGGGTTCCAGCGGTGCGGTGCTTGGCGGGGGGGGGGGGGACTCTGGCAGCGCGGCGGCAGGGGGTGGTGCTGGGGGGGTGGCGCTTTTTTTTGCTGCTTGGGGCAGCAAAAAAGTTAGAGCCGGCCCTGGTCCAGACCGTTATCCACCGAACACTCTCAGAACTACTAGGACTGCTGTTCCCAAAGGAACAGTGCACACCAGCTTGTAAGATCCAGCTCAAGACCAGCCCTTTGCTTAATACCACAGCACTGAGATATGTCTAGTGAAAACAAGAATATGTTTATTATCAAAGATTCAAGATGCAAGCAATAGTGAGTAAGAATATTGGAACCAAATGGTTACATATAAAACAAAATTGTAACATTCTCTCTAGAGACTAAACTAACAGGTTAACCTCCTGTCTAAAGAAGTTTTATCTTACCCAACATTCTCCTCAGTGTTTTCAACCAAGCCTGACTGAGACCACTTTTTCATGAGGTAAAAGCCCTCTCCTTTTATTCCCTCAGTTGGGGGGGTGGGGGGGAGAGAGAGGCTAGATGCCTTCTCTGCCCCTAGATATAGTCAAGCAAATCTTTGAAGTGTTCCCTCCAGAGTGGGTTATTTCCTCCACTTGCTTCTTCCTGTTAAGTTTTTTTTCTCTGAAGTCCTCTGCAATCCTTCATCTTCATTCAGCTCAGATAGATGATAAGCAGCCCACTGTGAATGAGACAATGCTCCGTTTACATGTGAACAGATAGATGAATAAACATCTCATATGACAGAAAACCTGTTTTTTTGCCTTGGCAAGGGACTAGAACCTATAGACTGAAAACATATTTTCTGTATATACACATAGCTCCTTACATAGTCTTTGTACATAAATTATATGACGATTATGGTGACCAGAGTGACACCAGCTTTTATTTAAGATCTCACATGACATTGGTGAACAAGAATGTACGCACCAGACCCGTGAGAGGCTGTAACCCTCTACAACCCTTTGCCAGTTGTCACTGGAGATCTGGGGGGTCACAGGAGCCTATTACCCAACATAGTAAAACTCTAGACAGGACATGAGGAGCTTATTGCAGTAGGTGGGCTGGCAGATTTGTGTGGGTGCCCTTAACTGGAGTATTATGGCGTAGCAGAACATACGGGCTTGCGGGAAAGTTTGCACTGCCTCAGCCTGCTGTAGACATGGCAATTGTTCTTTACTTTAAGTAGCAAGTACTTTGGAAGGCAAAGGAATGCTATTGTGACTCTGATTGAAATGCCTGTTGAGCCTACTAGATACCAATAAGAAAACTCAACAGCTTTCATCTAAGTAACATTTACATTTTGTCTCAGTTCTTGGCTATGCTAGACTAAGGCCTGGTGTACACTGGAAAGTTGTACCGATATAACTATTTCAGTTAGGGGATAGGGTTTCTTACCAATATACCAATACAAGCGCCAGTGTGGAGGCAAGGATATAAAGGTGCCTTATTCCCTGTCCTATATGGAAATGAGTATAGTGCTATCAAGCACCTTTATACCAATATTACTGCATCCGCACTAGAAGGGTTGTTGTACTGATATAACTATACCAGGATAGTCAAAGTGATACAACTTTCTTGTGTAGACAAGGCCTTGTTTCCTAAAACCGCACCCTGTTGCTACTTCCCATGCAGCTTCACTTGTAGCAGTGACAGCAGCAGTACTAGTGTAGACAGGCCGCTGGTGTTTTCAGCAGTATCCTCATTTTCCCATTGGAAGCATAAACTTACTCAAACCCACTTTCACGGGCGGAGGAGAAAGGATTAAAAGTAAGCCTCGTTGATCAGAGCCAACGTGTGATCTGTTTTCTTCCATGCAGCTCCGATGACTGCTTATGGGAGTTACCCCTGCAAGGTGAAAGTTCCCCCAGGAATTGCTACATTCTGGTGGGTGGCCTTCTCCTGCCACTAGTAGCCTTTTAAATGAACCATTCAGTTGCTGAATTGTTGTAAAAATCAAAACACTGACCAACCGTGTTGCTGTGATACCCTCTAAAATAATGTGGGAGTTCCTCTCCCTGCCCATGATGTACTTTTCTTGGGGACTTTTGTCAATGATGCAGGTTGTACAAAGTAGTAAACAAAAGGCAGATGCTGGCTCCAGCCGCTGAGGTAGAAATCAAACTAAAGCCACGTTTGTCAAATAGAGAATGACAAAATCAGCAAGAAAGGCCCTTTCGAGCTTCTAAGAGGGGAGATGGTAACAACAGAGAGCCAAAATAAACATATAGAAAAAGCGGACAGCCGTGACTGGCAAGCTGGGGGTGGAGGTGGGGGTGGGTGAGGAAGTAAGAGGTGATGGAAACTTTCATCTCTAGCTCACTGGTCAGAAGCCAGCACAGGTTGGCAGCAACTGAAAGTTATCTCCATTGCCAGTCCACCAGTTCAGCATCTGGCCCATTGTGTTTTTCCAGGTACACTTCTACCTCGATATAACGCTGTCCTCGAGAGCCAAAAAATCTTACCGCGTTATAGGTGAAACCCGTTATATCGAACTTGCTTTGATCCACTGGAGTGTGCGGCCCCACTCTCCCGGAGCACTGCTTTACCGCGTTATATCCGAATTTGTGTTATATCGGGTCGCGTTATATCTAGGTAGAGGTGTAACTCTCTTTTCAGTAACTCCTTGTCTCATAAGATACCATGTGCTGAGTAGCAGCTGAGGTCTGTACTATGATAGACTGGGTGCTGGAGCAAAGGTGGCTCTGTAAACCCTCTTTTACCCTTCCTACAAGGAAAAAGTCTAACTCCCAGCTTGACTGGAAGATCTCAGGGTGGAGCGCCAATGGGGGACAACGACCCACCGATCCAAGCATTGGCTGGATATGGAACGGTGATGAAAACGAAACAGCCTTGTGAAAAACATTTTGCTTTTTCGCATCCACCTGGCTGCCAGGGACCCGTCTACCTTGATCGTACACCGAGCGGCATTCAGCAACCTTTGCCAAAGGGGCTGCAGAATGGCAGAAAGTTAAATGAGGTTGCTCATAAATAGCTCCTCTTCCCACATAGCCTTTTTTCCCTTGCTGCCCAACATGGTAGTAGTTTTGCGTGGGTGAGGCAGAGGCCGAAACGCCCAGCACCTCCTGTCATTAATCTGTGTGTCAGGCAGCAAAACGTGGAGGTACAGGTTGGGCAGAGTGGTGTCAACGCTGTTCTGCATTTTACTGGCAGGGCTGTGGAATTTGTCCCCAGGCTTGCTTGTTTTGTAATGTTGACAATGCCTCAGTAATTCTACTGAGACCAATCAGTGATTTTTAAAGAGATGGCTCTTCTCAGCCACATCGGGTGTGGAACATGGCTCCCCACCCATGCTCATGGGATGCTGATCATGGGCTAATTTTAAGAACCACACCTATTCATCAATTGGTTAAAAGAAATCTCTCCTGTTTCCTCCCACCCCCCACCCCCACCCCCGTGGGAGAGATACAGGGTCTTTATCTATGTAATAATCTGGCAAACAGCCTTGCATATGTGGGGATTTGCAAACCTCTAGAGGAGAGCACAACTATCATGATGTTATAGAGAGACAGAGAGGCAGCTCCTATGACAGGCGGGCCCCTGCCGATTGATGTGCTTGAACTTTAAGATCAGAAATAAGCACTCATTGTGGATGAGGTTCTGGATGGGAAGCCAGTGTAGCAGATGGAGTGATATGTTCTCTTTAACTAATATAACCAAGCAGCAGGGTTGCTGTGGGTTGAATTAGCGGGAGGCTCTTTGTGGTATTCCCTTCCTTCCCACATTAAAATGTGTTGCAGCAGATATTAAAGGGGAAATATCTGCTGTGTATAAGTAAGGTCACAGTCAGTTAAGAACATAAGAATGTCCATACTGGGACAGACCTTATCTAGCCCACTCCCAGTATCCAGTCTTCCAATATTGGCCAATGCCAGGTGCTTCAAAGGGAATGAACAGAACTGGTAATCAAGTGATCCATCCCCCGTCACCCATTCCCAGCTTTTGGCAAAGAGAGGCTAGGAATATCATCCCTGCCCATTCTGGCTAATAGCCATTGATGGATCTATCCTCTATGAATTTATCTAGTTCTTTTTTGAACCCTGTTATAGTTTGGCCTTCACAACATCCTCTGGCAAGGAGTTCCACAGGTTGACTATGTGTGAAGAAATACTTCCTTTTGTTTGTTTTAAACCTGCTGCCTATTAATTTCATTTGGTGACCCCTAGTTCCTGTGTTATGAGGAGTAAAGAACACTTCCTTAGTTACTTTCTCCACTCTAGTCATGTGGAGTAAGTAAATAAGGAAGGACATTATCTAATATCTGTTCTTATCAGTTTACTCCTTCTCATTGAGGATGCTACAGCAAAATAAAATGTACTCTGCTACACATATGGAACCTGCACCTGTTTCCTATTGAATTCAAAAGAGCAGCATAGTTCCTTTCCATAGGCCTGGTCAGGGCCAGCTCCAAGCACCAGCCTGGCAAGCAGGTGCTTGGGGCGGCCGCTCCAGAGAGGGGAGGCACGTCCAGCTATTCAGCGGCAATTCGGCGGACGGTCCCTCACTCCCGCTCGGAGCGAAGGACCTCCCGCCGAATTGCCGCCGCAGATCGCCATCGCGGCTTTTTTTTTTTTTTTTTTTTGGCTGCTTGGGGCAGCCAAAACCCTGGAGCCGGCCCTGGGCCTGGTATGTTGCTGTGTAAGCAAGTGTTGCCATTCTGATGGATTCCCAAGCCGCCAAGAGTTTCATGCATGTTCCCCTGTGTCCCCATTTTCATTGGCACATCATGGCTCACAGCTATGGGCTCTCTTTGGTGTCCAAGGGTTTTTGATTTATGGAGAACCCAGGAAGCGGGGACACTCCACTCACCTTGGTACTCTCTATGTGCTGACCAAAATGGCGATGTTATTTAAAAAGATACCGGAGTCAGGGAGGAGGCTGCCTGCAAGTGCTCAAAGGGGAGAAAGCAAGGAAGAGGAGCAGCAGCTTGCACTCCTGGGGCAGCTGACTAAACATTTTCTCCTGCTGTTGCCAAGCGCTGACTCAGGCGTTCTGCCGGTTACTAGCTCCTTCTAAAGAAACAAGAAAAACCTGCAATCAGCATCAGATTCAGAGGCCGTGGAGCTGCAGTGGGGATGAGCCAAAGATCCTTTCCTGGCTGGCTGCCTCCTGCACGCCTCAAGGGAGCAGGCGAGAAACAAAATGAAGGTCTCAGGGCTGCTTCTTTATGCAGATGTTACAATCTGGTTGTGGAACACATGCCGTCCGCCTGAGTGTAATTATTGGGGCAGGCCAGGTGTTACAGCAAGACAGCCTATGTAGTAACCTCCCCCAGCAAATGGGTGAATCAGTGCGTTAGGTTCTCCCTCTGATTTACAATGCATCTCTGACCCAACAAGAGAGTTTCCAGTATAACTAGTCACGCATGTGTTATAGCAAAACTACAGGGTTGTAGGAATACCTGAGTTCGAGCCACTGAGCGTGTTGTGAGAGGATGACTGGCCTAGGAATAAACACACTCCTGGGCCTTGTCTCTTACTGGAGATGGATCCAAGCCACAACATTCAGATCCGGTTCTGCATTGCAAAGCTCAGGGGTGCTGATCATTGCAAAGATCTGGGATTTTGGTTCTTCCTGTTATAAAAATAAGGGCCATTTGAGATTAGGAGCTTGGTTTGGATTTGGAAACGCTCCTTGCACAAATTTTGAGGGTGTTCAGATCAAGGGATCAGTCAGTCGGTCTACCTGTCCAATCTATCTGGCCACTCTCCCTGTGGTATCTGAGCATGGGTTTTGGTTGAGGCTTTCTGCCAGGGTTCCTCTGAGACAACATCAGACTTCCCAGGTTGCCTCACAATGCAATACTAATGGGCTGCTCTGTTTTCCGTTGCAAATACCAATCTATCTTTTATCCCAATGAAGCGCAGGCTTGGTGCAATTTGTAACATGAGTCTGCAAAGTATTGGATGCCTGAGCAATGGAAGTGGGGGTGGGGAGGCAGCCTCTCAGAAACCCCTCATAGCTGCTGTATCTCAAGTAAGAGAAAGTGGCTCCCGAAATGATCTGCTTCAGGAAGGAAGGGATTTCTTAGCCTGGAGCCCAGGACAATGTTAGAACGAAGCAAAAGTCCTTAGATAAATCAGTGCGGCATCCCAGGCAATATTCCCACTTGACTGGAGAGTGTCAGAAAGATGATCTTCCCTTGGAGGAGGAAGTGGGAGGAGAGGAGTAGACACAGCTTATGACAGTGAACACAAGAATGGCCATACTGGGTCAGACCAATGGTCCATCTAGCCCGGTATCCTGTCTTCTGACAGTTGCCAGCAACAGGTGCTTCAAAGAGAGTGAACAGAACAGGGCAGTTTCAAGTGATCCACCCTCTGTTGTCCAGTCCCAGCTTCTGGCAGTTGAAGGTTTAGGGAAACTAAAGATTTGGCAAAATGTTCTGAATCCTGCACAAACAATAATCACAAACATCCAGCATGTAGAGCTTATTGTTACAAATATAACGGGAATCAAGCTGGCCTACCCTGTGCTGCTCTTTTGGATTCAATAGGAAACAGGCGCAGGTTTCATATTTCCACATGTGTAGCACAGTACATTTTATTTGCTGTAGCATCCCCAATATGTGGTAGTGCAAAATTGGTGGAGGCGGGGGATATCTGAGAGGCAAAATGGAAGCGTGTTCCTGAGCCATCTTACAGCACCAGAGGCAGCCCATCCTCCATGTAATGATGAACAGGGCAGGCAGTGACCAGCCTGTCTCCTGTGAGCCTCCTGTTCACAAAAGGCCAAATCCCAGTCTCTCTGATGGCAATGGCAGCTTTGCAATGAAGGAAGAGGAAGAAGAGGCTTTCTCTTACCCTTTGCCCTGTGTATTTAGATTGTAAGCTGTTTGTGAGAGGAAATGTCTATGGCTTTCTGTACAATGCCTGGCACAAAGGGTCCCTGATCTCGACTGGTCCTAGGCACTACCACAATAAACATGTTCATAATCATAAGTTAAGAGAAAGGGAAGGTTTTAGTACATGACCGAAAGAGGGAGAGGGACCGTGCAGCTCGGAGGACAGGGGAGACTTGGCCACTTTGTCTCAGATGAAACCTTCCTTTTCTCTTTCGCTTATTGAACAGCAGGCGGAAGATCTCCAGCCAGATGTGGCAATGACCCCACCCAAGGGGAGGGACAGGCAAGCAGGCCAGAATTGTGGAGGGGTTGGAACAAGTGTGTGAGGGTGGAGGCAGATATGAGGTCAGAGAGGAAGGGTGGCAAGAGTCCCTGCTGATGTAGGGGATTGCTAAAGAGTTCAGAATAGCTGCCATCCGTGTCACAATAGGACTCACACGCCTCTGCACTAAACACAGAAGAGCAAGACTGGGCATAAGGGAAGTTGTTGGGTCATATGTCCATCAGCTTCCCTGTGTGGTCACGTATGTTGAGAACTGTCTAACCGATGTGTGTTTGTGTGTGGAGGGGAAGGGGGGCATGGCGAATGGCCGCAGACTCACCAACCACTTTCTCCGGTTAATTAGGAAAGCACTGAATCAAATCAAAGTCCAGCTGGTTTGTACCCATGCTCTATTTGCATGGAAAGCAAAAGAAAAAGTAAGATCAAGTTCCTCATCCTGGAGTAGTGATTGGGAAGTGTTTTCCATTTGGAAATGGATTTAGAGCTCACCCAAGTCAGAGTCCGGCAGCTCTGGCACTCTGCACATGGGCACTATGCAATCGCTCCTCTGCCAGTGCCCCTCAGTCCATTCTTGCCCTTCCTTTGCTCAAAAGGCGAAATCCTGGTCCCACTGATATCAATGGGATCTTTGCCATGAACTTGCATCCCTATAGCAGCCCCCACTGACAGTCCACATTATTCTTGTCCTGTCCTTTCCTTTAGCAGATATTAATTATATTGTGGTTTGAAGCAGAGGACAAATACTTAGATGAGATGCAAACAAACTTATTTTTTAATTATAGTCTAAGCTAACGATTTTCCTAGAAACTTGTCAAAACTTTGCACAGAGGCTGTCTATTGTACAGACAACAGAAAGCTAGTGTTGGATTCTGTGTATGCATTGTCTGTTCTGCAACCCACACAGGGAGACATCATTCTGACACAAACAAGCCCTAGTACCAGCATTAGGCACCTGTGCACTTGCCCTAGCATCAGGGATGAATATAGGTGTGGTTTCCAAGATCACATGGAAAGTGCAAAGTCCCCTGTAGCAAGGATCTTGGGGCAGCTCTGCCTAGATGAGGGAATGTTTTTCCTTTTGACTATCAAGTGTTATTGGTTTTCCATGGAATTTTTTTCCTTAGGACTCATCCTGAATCAGTCAGTATTCAGTTCAATTCTAATGCTGCTGAGTCTTAAATTCAAAAATCCCAGCAAAAGAACAAGCCATTGACCTATCTAATGAAAATTGTCCTGTCGAAGTCTGGCCCACGTGCACCTTTCCTGAAATTGTTTTCTTCCCCCTCAGGTGGACGCTTCAGTCTGTGATTCCCTTTCACCATGAAAGGCATCTTGAACCATTATTGGTACTGTGCCATGTTTTGACTCTGTACATAGGTGTGTCTTGTAGACTCTCCTCCTGTACATGTCGGGTGATAGATGACAGATACTGGAGTATTGGGTGGGAGAGCTGGAAAGGCAGGAAAGAATAACAATAAAGAGAACAGTGAAGGAACCTGACACCACTGAGCTATTCAAACAGAGAGAGAGCCAAACTCAACCCCAGTGTAAGTGGATGTGTATGCGGCTGCTGTGTTTGCCTGAAATACATACTCTGTTAGAAGGTGTTGATCCTACTGGGAAAAAGTTAAGTGGGTTCTGCTGATGCACCAAGGCAGATGTCTTATTACTCCACCTGGATATAAGGGAGGTGGGCGTTTTTCTCCCAGGAGAGGATCTAGGGTGTGGGCTGAGCAGGCCTAACAGAGGAACAGAGGAGAAAGCTTGATCTTTATTTTATTTTGTTGTTTTGTTTGTTAAATCCAAAACCCAGCAAAAGGGAGAGTTTGCACACTACAGAGCAGATTAGAAAAGGTACCTACTTAGAGAATTAACTTCTACTGAGGTCAGATGAGCTTTCCCCCTCTTCTCATCAGGGCTGAAGTTGGCTCTAGCTGCTGAATCTTAACATAAGGACATATTATGAGTGGGGAAGGGAAGCTGATGTTAAGCAATGCTTGTGTAACTAGCCCATTTTGGGGAAGTTACTGCAGAAGTAGTAGAAGTAAACTAAAGAGAAAAGCTGCTCTTTATATTGCACTTCAAAGAACAAAACACTCATGAGACTAGTTTTCAAAATTAAGCCTTCACTTGACTCACCTTCCACGCACCTATGGTCTTTTGAGAGATGAGGGCATTGCATTTAGCAAAGCAGGACAAGCTGAGGTATCCATTTCTTAAAATATTGCAAAATCTGCAGAATGTGTGATGTTTATGAAGATTTGTGATTGAGGCTAACAGGGGTGACAAAGAATTCAAACTGACACATTATTCGCTGAGTAGAGAGATATATCCATGGAAGGCTGGGAACAAGGAGAGTAAAACCCTTGTCCGTATGGCCTCATGACTGCCCTATACGGGGTTGATATATATATATACAATATATATATATTGTACAATATATATGTCTGGCTTTGCAGGGAACTGATAGAGACTAGCGGGCAATACTGCCCCAGACTAGCAGCACTCATGCACACAGCAGAAAGATGCTCACCCAAACTCCCTGCTCTCTACTCTCAGTGGTGCTTCTTTATACATACTTCTTTTCCTTACATAAGAGAAGTTTCCCTTGAAATGTCATGGCTCAGCCATGCCTCCTGGAAACACTAGAGAAAGCTCCCGGAATCCAGAGGGAGTGTTAAAACAACCCCCCTGACTCATTCCCTCCTGTAACTAAGGATGTAAATGCAGCATCAAGATAAATAGACACCATGTGTGTCAGTTCACTGCATCCCTGCAGAGAGAACTCAGGTTGATCAGCTGTAAAGTGGGAGGCTGCCCCTAGGTGAGAGCTGAAGGAGCAGCAGCTCCAGCAGAAATAAATGATATGTATGTACAAGCAGGACTACCACATCTTACCCCACAGAGAGGTAGCAACCTTTAGATTCATCTGCTTATTCACAAAACAGGATCTGTACAGCCCTCAGGAGTGTCCAGCACTGCCCCTGAGCCAGAGAGCTGTGTCTCTCTTGGAGTAAATTGTGCATACTGCAAACACTTGCTGTTATTTAGATGGATGAGAGATAGCTCACCCTGGACCTGAGTTCAGCTACTTAACTCTGTAAACTCAGTGTACACAAATGCTGCAGAAGAGTTGATGGAAAACAGAGAGAGGGAGGAAAATAAAGAAAGACCCTTCGAGGTCTGAGCTGCATGGAGTAATATTTGGGTTTGGTGACTCCCTGTATCTTAGTGATGGGAATGCAGGAAAGCTTTCAGAGTCCAGAATATACATGGAAGCTGGCAAGACCATGGACTAATATCAACAAACCTGTTGGAAGAGCAGATCCTGTCCCTTCCCACAAAGCCACAGTGTTATTTTTCTTTCAGCAAACGTATTGAGACAATGATAATGCTGTGCAGCTTGGCCGTCCAGGATGACTTGATTTATTAGGAATCAGAAACAATTGCAGCTGCTGAAAAATATGAGCCTTGGACACAGAAGGTTTTTTTAATTTTTTTAAATCCTCAATCTTCCCGCATGAACTAAAAAGAAAAGAAAAGAAAAGAAAAGAAAAAAAAAAGGCCCCTTTGCCTGGTCCCTGAGGAGGTTCTCCCTCGCCCAGCTCACGATTCATGGGAGGCTACCAGGCACAGTTGGGCTTTCTGTTTGCTTTTTAAATACTTTAATATTTGTCGGAGGAAGAAAAGAAGCAGGGAGGGAATGGGGAGAGGAGGCTACACAAACAGCTGGTTAACATTCATAACATTCAAGGATGGGGGGAAATTCCTCTGCCACAGGTACTGAGTACAGCTCCTGTCAATGGGCACTCTAGGCCCTATTGACAGTCCAGAACTGGAAGGTGCAAAGTGGCTCAGAACCTTTCCACCTGGTGTGTCTTCTGTATTGGGCCTTCTGGGGGTTCCCAGGCTTGATAACAGGATGTGCTCAGCAGGAGGGCCGCACCTCTGGGACTTGCCCGCACCTCTGGGACAGGCCAATTTTGATGCACTTCAGAGCATAGTGTAAAGTCCCTTGTTTGACCGGATGTTTATAAAAGGGAATCAGGGTTTTTTTTCAAATAAGCAGGGGGCTCCATTACACTCTGCTGATGTGTCACTGATTGTTTTATTGATGCAGAGGGCCCATGTGCCCTGGCAATGGGCTTCGATATGGATTTCTACATCAATGACTAACATCGCGTTTCTGTGTTAAAGGGTTAAACAGCTTGTCTCTAGTTTCCAGCTGACTTTGTGAGCTAAGTTTCACTGGGAAGCACACTGTTTACATCAAGATGTTATTGCTGTTCCACTCACTCTGTGAAAACTGGAGGTTTCTTCTACAGGTAAAGGAGCAGAAGGCCTCCTTGATACCACCCAGTTTTGCTGTTATTAAATCAGAACTTTATGGGAATCTTTTATGTAGGACTATCAGTTACTCGCAGTTAACTCACTCGCAATTAACTCAAAAAATTAATCATGATTAAAAAAAGTAATCGTGATTAATCATAGTTTTAATCGTTAAACAATCACTACCAATTGAAATTTGTTAAATATTTTTGGATTTCTATTGCAACATAGAATACAAAGTGTACAGTGCTCACTTTATATTATTATTTTTGATTACAAATATTTGCACTGTAAAAATGATAAACCAAAAAAATAGTATTTTTCAATTCACCTCCTATAAGTATTGTAGGGCAGTCTCTTTATCGTGAAAGTGCAATTTACAAATGTAAATTTTTTTTGTTACATAATTGCACTAAAAAAACAAAACAATGTAAAACTTTAGAGCCAACAAGTCCACTCAGTCCTACTTCTTGTTTAGCCAGTCACTAAGAAAAACAAATTTATTTACATTTATGGAAGATATGCTGCTCACTTCTTATATCCAGTGTCACCTGAAAGTGAGAACAGGCATTCGCATGGCACTTTTGTACCCAGCATTGCAAGGTATTTACATACCGGATATGCTAAATATTCATATGTCCCTTCATGCTTTGGCCACCATTTCAGAGGACATGCTTCCACACCGATGACACTTTTAAAAAAAAAAAAGCGTTAAATAATTTGTGACTGAACTCCTTGGGGGAGAATTGTATGTCTCCTGCTCTGTTTTACCCGCATTCTGCCATATATTTCATGTTACAGCAGTCTCGGGTGATGACCCAGCACATGTTCATTTTACGAACACTTTCACTGCAGATTTGACAAAACACAAAGAAGGTACCAATGTGAGATTTCTAAAGATAGCTACAGCACTCAACCCAAGGTTTAAGAATCTGAAGTGCCTTCGAAAATCTGAGAGGGATGAGATGTGGAACATGCTTTCAGAAGTCTTAAAAGAGCAACACTCCGATGCGGAAACTACAGAACCCGAACCACCAAAAAAGAAAATCAACCTTCTGCTGGTGTAGCGTGACCAGATGTCCTGTTTTTAAAGGGAAAGTCCTGTTTTTTGGGACTTTTTCTTATATTGATACCTATTACTCCCCACCCCATCCCGTTTTTTTACAGTTGCTATCTGGTAACCCTATGCTGGTTGCATCTGACTCAGATGGTGAAAATGAACTTGCGTAAGGCCGCACTGCTTTGGATTGTTATCGAGCAGAACTGCATGGACGCATGTCCCCTGGAATGGTGGTTGAAGCATGAATCTTTAGTGCATCTGGCATGTAAATATCTTGCAACTCTGGCTACAACAGTTCCATTCAAAGACCTGTTCTCACTTTCAGGTGACATTGTAAACAATCTCCTGAAAATGTAAATAAATTTGTTTGTCTTAGCGATTGGCTGAACAAGAAGTAGGACTGAGTGGACCTGTAGGCTTTAAAGTTTTACATTGTTTTGTTCATGAATGTAGTTATTTTTTGTACATAATTCTACATTTGTAAGTTTAACTTTCATGATAAAGAGAGTGCCCTGCAGTACTTGTATGAGGTGAATTGAAAAATACTATTTCTTTTGTTTTATACAGTGTAAATTATTTGTAAATAAAGATAAAGTGAGCACTGTACACTTTGTATTCTGTGTTGTAATTGAAATCAATATATTTGAAAATGTAAAAAACCACCCAAAATATTTAAATAAATTGTATTCTATTATTATTTAACAATGTGATTAATTGTGCTTAATTTGTTTAATTGCGCAATTAATTGCGATTTTTAATCACTTGATAGCCCTATTTTTATGATTCATTCTCCAGATGAAACATGAGTGTGTTGTATTTGCCTGTAATGATGGAGCTGTTCTAATTCCTGCTCTTTTGGCTAGATTCTTCCTCAAATGGCGCTGGGTTTTTTCTCCGCTTGAAGAACACGATCATGTGGGATGATGTTTTTCCCCTTGCTTTCATTACATTTCTATTCCATTAGCATGAAAAGGCTGCAATGAATCAGTGCAAATTAGCTACATTCAATTACTGCAGCAGGGGCTATGCAAGGTCTATGGAATGGCTGTATTCAGTTCCTTTCCTCCTGGGTTTCACTGACATTTCAGATAGTAAATTAACAGTTCCTTCTCTCCACAGATGTTTTCTGTTGGTCATAGTTGGGAAGAGTCCTTAGATTCGAAATCCATGTGCTTTATTTGTGGTTTCCTTGGCTTGTCAGAATCAGACTAATGTACAGAATACGTTCAGCATTGGCTGCTTCTGCAAAATAGGCAGTTGAGCAGTGGAACTCAAAAAAAGAAAGGGAACAGAAACAGATCCTCTCCAGTCCAGGAGCCTATGGTGCTTAAGGGTACCTGGCACACTATCTTCATATTATCTCCCTGTCCTTGAAAAGGAACAATGAGAGAAAAAGTGACTAACAATAGCCACACCTCTGCAGGTGTTTTTAAACGTCTCCTCTCTGGAAGATACCAGGTTTTTCCTTCCTGAGCCGGTGCCAAAGCCACTAAAATACAGACCAGTTGGAACAACACAGTAGGTTCAAGCCACAGTGAGGTCACAGGAGGAATGAGCTGGATCCTGCTGTAACTGCTCCACTTGCTTTCATCATAAACCACTTTCTGTCAGCGTTGGAAAACTGCAGGCGCCGGGCCATGTAATTACGATGAAAATGAAAACATTCACAGGTGCAAACGGCCCTCCTCCAGCCTGCAGAGGAGACAGAGGCGCCCCTGGGCTTTATTTGAAGTTAAGAACTTGAACCTGAAATGGAACAGGCTGTTTTGCCAGAGCACTATGGGTATTTTTACTTTGATTGCAAGTGTGGAATTTGCATGTCTTCCACTGGGGCTTTGTGCGTCACGTTACCTTCTGAAATGCTATACTGCAATATTAGATTAGTGGTCCTTGAAAGGATTGGGAATCTGGATCTGATTATTCTGGTTCTGGCTCATCTGTGTGTGTATACACACACACACACACACACGCATGCATGCATACGCATATGAGCACACACGCATATGAGCACACACACAATCAACAGTCAGTGTCAGTTTTAAGTAAGGTACTTTTCTTTTCCAATTTGCATTCTTTCAGGGCTAGGCATGTGTGACCTACTGTGATGGTTCTCTGAGCTCCAAGAACTGTGAGTCACATTGTTACCCCCTGCCTCCAGCATGAGGGAGTCTTGCTTGCGGTACCTGAAGGTTAGCTCCCAAACACCAGCAGTCTTTCAGCCACTCCAGCACTCTTCTCTGGGCGGTGCCAACCCTGTCTGCCTTGCAGGTTAACAATAGGTGCTCCACAGTACCTGATCCACTCGAATTATTCCCCTATGATATCCAGCCCCTGGCACTGGTAATTACAGAAATCCCAGATCCTCTGCCCCCACTGGTGCAGTGTATCCTGGTTTACCAGGTTTACCTTAAACCACTGCTCCTGTATAACACACCACACTTGTAATAACACAGAAGAAGGCTTATTTAAGAAAGAATAACGGTTTCACTAGAAATAAGAGGGAATGATGGAAACACATTATTACAGTGCAAGACAAAATCATAAAATGTGAACTAGGGCCTACATTTATTGATAGTCACCTTTCCTACTCAGTAAAGTAGGTTCTCTCCTCTCCCAAGTTCAATGTGTTGCAGATCTGGCTGGCTTCCCAGAAAACAGGATGGATCCAATCTTTCTTGCAAAACACGCTGCTCACAAGACAGTCTTCTCAGTGAATGGATGCAGAGGGTCTTTCTCTACCCTCTCATAAACTGAATCAGTCTTTTGGCTATTCACAGGCAGGGCGATCCCCGGTTGGTTACATCGTTCCTTTTTACCTCCAAGGTGTTTTGGTTGTTCCCAGTTGTCTTTGATGGTTTTCTATGAATTGTTCTGTGATGGGGCAATGATCGACAATTGAGCCTCACATTACCTTTCTACTGACCGGGGCGTTGAGTGGGGAAGCATGGCAAAGCCCTCCTGCATGAATAGACCGTCATCAAGTAGTATTACTCCCTGGTGACTCCAGGGTCATACATTATTCCTTAGTATCATCCGTACACACGTCATGCCAGGATTATGAACAGCGACAAGTTGCAAGCTTTCAGTAGAGACCTTACACGTTGCTCTTTATGGACAAATGCCCTGTAAGCAATGTATTTGATGTAGTGAGTTTGTCAGGTCTGAGACGAGAGATGTTTGCAAAGAACAGAGGACCTTTTGCCAAGGGGCCTTTGTGTCATACTTGCTCTTCTGAGCTCATTCTGTTGCACTCTATGTGATTCCAAGGTCTTTAAAGTTAAATTACAAGGTGTCTTGCAATGGCCCCATATGCTGGATACCAATCAGGGGAGAGAGTGCTCAGTATCTTTGGTGGATGGATCAGGAATCAGGCATCTTATAGTTCAATTCTAAATACCTCCAGAGCTGGTTGGAGACTGGAATTCCCATTCCAAGGAAATTGTGAAATTAAAAAAAAATCATTCTGAAAAAGAAAAAACCTTGAACTTTCCTGTGACATGGGAATTCACAATTTTCACTTAGAAAAATATCTGAGGCTCCCTGAGCTTCCCAGAGCCCCAGTAGCCTGCAAGGTGGGGAGCCGGGCAGCTCAGGGAGCCTGAGAGCTGGGCTGTCAAGGAGCCAGGGGGGCAAGGTGGCAGAAAACCTTCCTTGTTTCCACTGGAATTTTGTCAACATTGACACAGTCCTGCAAAACATTCTGATTTTGATGAACTGGCATTTTCTGACAGAAAAAAATTCTGCCTGAAAATTTCTGACCAGCTCTACCTATTACAGTTTAATAAAAAAGAATGTGATCTAAGTTCAAAGTTTGGTGTTAAAGAATCGTAGTCTAACCAGTGGGAGGTTTTGCTTTCGGGATGGGTGGGAGAAGGAAGTTATTAGACTGGGGATGATGAAAGTAAAAAGAAAATTGACATATCTTCATGCCTGCAGAAGCCACTCAATTGCAATATATTACAAATTTAGTTTTCTGTCTTATAGTAGCAGAGTCCCAGCTTCCCAGTATGAAGCAATTTAACAGTGCTGTGATTGGCTGAACGATCTCTATCATTAGACACATGAAAAATCCTGGCCTGTGATTGGCTGATGTGTGTGTGTGCATGATGTGCAGTTTTTAAGGCCTGGAACAAAGTTAACCAGAAGCAGAAGTGAACCAAGGCAGACTCTCTGATTAAGAGCCATTTGGCTTTTTGTTTAGGGGCATGACATAGCTCATGGGAGTTTAACCACTCCCCTGAGGTGTGTCTCAAGCCTACTCCCTGGGGCTTCTACTTCTTTCTGGCTTCTGTCCTTTCTCCATGGGTTGGGGTCTGGGTTCTTTTGGGGGATGCCTCATGCCTTCACCCAAGGTGACTCCTCACTGTGCCCAAGACATACAGGGGTGCTGACCCTTGGGAAAATGAATAATGCTACCACCGCTGGCAAGGAGGATATAGCCCGGTACACAAGAAACAATAAAGTACATCAGTACAAGACCCACCCAAGAAATGAAACACTCAGAAATGATAAGGGCGATACTTATTGGGAGTAGGATAATAGGATCTGGGGAAGGAAAGGGTTAGCATTAACTAAGAAGTACTAGTACCATCAACAAATCAACCAATCCTCTGCTTCCCACCACTCACAACTCTTCCCAACCCCCAGCTCCTTCCTCGGCACCTTCCCAGGCAGATGGTTCCCCGAGGATGAGTCCAGAGATGAGTAGTGCAGAGCTGTGAATGCTGACTTTCTTGAACAAACAAACGAACAAACAAACAGGGTCATCTTACAGTGTCACTTCTCTGGGTGGGGCAGGGTCCACTCCTGGCTCCCTGGTCTGGAGTCTTGTGCAGGTCTCAGCTGGCTCTCAGTAGCCGATGCTGGGTCAGATCTCTGGTCTCTGCAGGGCTGGAACTGCCTGACCCATGCAGTAGATCCCACAACAGTGCAAAGACTCCCTTTGTGGGAAGGGGAAGTTAATCAGAGTCTCCTTGAGCTGTTCTGCTCAGATCCCAAGCCAAACTCAAAGCTCAAAACTGAAACTAAAATGAGTCTCTTTGCCTCCAAGTCAGGCTGTCCCCTCTCACTGAGGGGATGAGCAGCACCAGCTCATCATTGGCCCAGCAAACCGGTAGTCCACTTTACATCATGCAGAATCCTCCTTACTGGCTTCAGCAGGAGTTTCTAATCCGTTCTGTATCCACTCCTGACTTCAAACCTACTGGGAAATGTTGTCAGGGGGCTTTGGTGGCCATTATTGTTGTAGTCCATAGGGTGGTCCTAGAGGCTCAGTTCAGAGGTTCATGAATTGGCAAACTCTAAGTGGTTATAGGAGCATAATTCAGTTCTGTGCTATCTCAATTTCTGACAGTGGAAGCTTCTCTCCAAAAACTCAAGCTTGCTGTATAGCATCATGAAATGTTTGTGCCTTCAGGCTTCCATGTTGTTTCTTGAACTGCCATGCTCCATCTTTACAAGACTGGGATTGGGGAATGCTCCATACAAAGCGGCTCTGTAGAGATCTTTGGATCGCAAGAAAAACACCTAGCACCCTGTGGGCACTGCCAGGAATAAATAATAAATAATTATATCAGGTGCAGAGGGGTCAGCACAGGCCCAGGCACCACTTACATCCTACTTATGTCCTCAAACTAGGGTTTAAGTGGAACTTAAGTTGGAATAGGCCTTGCCATTCATCTGGTTTTAAACCAAACAGTCCTCTTATTGGGTGTTTTGTCCCCTGTCTGGTACTGCGACAAAATCAGATGTGGGGGCACTCTTTTGAAAAGCGCACCACTCCATCCCTGTTAGAGTGCGAAGTCACACTGGCAGGGGACAGAGTGGCTCTTCAAAATGGCGTCCTCTGTATGGTGTGATATCACACGCACCATACGTGCAAGGTCATGCTGGTGAGGGTCGGGTCACTCTGGTAGGGTGGGCCCATGCCCTTCCTGAAAGTACCGGAATGTCTAGTATTCTGGAAATGTGTCGGTGGCCACCCTAGGCCTTTCGTTGGCTCTCTACACTGTGGTGAATTTCATCCATTGTGAGGCTCATATCGGGGTGAGGACTGCAAAGATATCAAGGGAGCCACAGGTCAGAAGCCGCATGGCCTGAACAGCTTCAATGTACCCAAAGCAGTTTAACAGAGGAAAGAAGGACTAGGATAGCATAGAAATCCAGAGGATCTAAAAGTGTGGTAACAACAACAACAATAATAAAGTTGTTATTTGTATTGTACTACAGTAGCTCATGGCCCAGGGCCCCATTGTGCTAGGTGCTGTACAAACACAGAACAAAAAGATGGTCCCTACCCCAAAGAACTTACAATCTAAGTAAAAATACATAAATAAGTGTGACATTACCCAGGGTACAATCGGGACTGCTGAACAGCTGTGTCCCTTCAGTTCTCCAATCTGGGATGCCTTTTACACTGCTTTGCTTTGAGAGCAACCACTCCTGGTCCTGCTCACACAGCCTCTAGCATGCAAAATCACTCCTAACTGAATTATAGTAATGCTTCTAGCAAGCCACTCCTGAATTATACTGCAGAGCGACACCAGCCAACTCCCAGTCCCAGATTTATCCCCAGAAATGTGCCTTGTACTGCCCAGCTCTCTCCTTTTGGACAATACAAGCTCATAGAAAGTCTGTCATTTCAGCAAAGAAAAATAATATGCACAAACCCTGTCAACTCAAGTGGTGGCTACCAAACATTTCAATCCAAACATATACTGGTTTAGATAAAATAATAAAACAAGTTTATTAACTACAAAATACAGATTTTAAGGGATTGCCATTAATGAGGCATAAAAGTCAGGATTGGTTACAAAGAAAATAAAGAGATAAAACACAAGATAATACCTAACGTAACAAGTTAAGTGAATTTAAAAGCAAAAGGGTTTGTCTCACCATAAGCTTACAGCTGTCTGTCAGGATTGCTTCAGCCAAGACCTCCCCACACACAGTTCAATGATGCTTCCTTTTTCTTTCAAGTGTTGTAGCTGCCGTGATTAGAGATTAGAGGAGAGAGGTGATTTGGGAGCCTCTTTTTCTCACTCTTATATCCTTCTCCCCTCTCTGAGGATTATCTCCAGCTGGGGTTCAGGCAAGAGCCAGTCTGTTTATATAGAAACCCCCAGTTGTTCAATTGTCAGTATGTAAAGTTCTCTCTCACACCCTTTTCCTAAAGAATGGCTGCTTAACTAGGTGATTGTCCCTGATAGTCTATTTGATTATGCTGGTACCTAGGGTGGGTATCAGTATGTCTTTTGTCTCTGAAGAACTGGTTTAGACCTGCTTTTCTAACTCTGGAACATGTTACAGCAATGTTATACAGTAGTGCCATATAAGTTTACATACAATGTTGCCCCATATATTTTACTAGGGCAATAATGTTCAGCAAGTTATGAGTTTTTAAATTATACCTCACAAGGAATACAAAATTCATCATAGTCTTGTAAAAAGGGTGAACATAATGGTGCAGATTGTCACAATAAGTAAATAAATAAAACATGGAATTCATTAACCTAGTTTTGCGGACCAAGTTCACCTTTGTTCAATACCAGTACAAAGTGAATGCAAAGTAGCGGTAAGATGCTACCATTCTGATTAGGTGAATCAGCCCCCAAGTTTCTGAATGTTCTCATCCTGGTCAGTAAGTTCAAACATATTATTAATATTTTGATTTGGATTCCAGTAGCACACAGAGGCCCCAACCAGGATCAGGGACCCAGTGTCCTGGGTACTGCATGTTTTTAAGATCCCCCAGCTAGATCTCTGGGAGCGTAAACACAAAACCAGACCATGTAAAGATGACAAGACTTTCCAGCTACTTCAGTCCATCCAGAGGACAAGTAAGACATGGATTAAGGCTATGAACTTGTTATTCTCTGTGAGAATGTTGCTTTTACAATTAAAACCCACACAACCCCCTGGCTCTGGCTGTAGCTTGTGTTACCCCAACAAGAAATCTGACATTTGACACAGAATGGGAAGTCAAAGAATGCAAGGAATTTGGTGACTCAACATAGGATTTATTATACCAGTCCTGCCGCTTAAGCCCATGTAACGTAAGATTGTTTTACTGCATGTGGTGCAGTTCTGTGGAGCTAATTTATAAGAAAACAATAATTATTCAAATGGGAATTTTTTCTGAGCCTACATAAACTTGTTATCTGCTTGGCAGTGGGAGATGCTGCGGAGAAATGCACATTTAAATTTTTTTTGCATTGATGAGAGTTACTTTTTCAGGAGCAAGCCGAAGTGCATACACACTATGATGCTTGCCATTGAATTTGAGCACCAAATGTTAAGAGAAAATGAGGCTTTTGTGAAATGATGCCAGTATATGAGGTCACACTATTGGTCAAACACTAGTTAAGAATTCACTCAAATAGATTGATTCTTCTGCTGAAATGTAATGACGTTTATTAAAACCTGGGGTTGTAAACTGGCACACAATTATTTGTCAAGAGACCATGGAGACAGGACTGTGCAAGGGAAGGTTGTCAGGCAAAGTGGATTTTCTGTACAGCAATGGCTGCATTAACATGGCCTGTGAGTTGTTTGCAAAACTCTCCAGCAAATATGACAGGACAGAGAGATCCTTGCACGGAGGCAAAGACACATACATTGCAGCAACAATCACCAGAACTCGAGCGCATGTCTGTCTTGACCCTCAGTCCAATAAATCCAACCAACAGAACAGAGCAGTTGGCAGCAACACCATTTTTGCCGGAAGGTGCAGCCCAGGATTCATCAACATTCCTATAGCTCAGTTTAAGCCATTATCTAGGGTTTATGTGTTTCTGAGAATGTCCATCTGCTCTCCACAGGGTCGGAGATGCCTGGTGTTCTCAACATGGGGGTCATGAACAGGTGTCAGAGGGTTGTGACCACATTGTGCTCCCCACATTATTAAATGGAGGAGTGTCCCAGCTAGATCCTGTCTAGAATGAAGGGGTCCCAAGGTGGTCCCATTGTTATGGTGGCCGACCAGGTGCCAGCTGTTGCCAAGGCTTTAAGCCTCTGCCAGGCATTGACAAATTCATTGCCGGAAAACAGTGTTTCACCTGTGTGTCAGAACGGTTAAGCTGGGTATTGATCTTATAACAATGGGTTTGACTTTATGAAATGCTTGTAAATTGCTGCATGTATTAATCCCACTTATAATATTTTTGCCCCATGCTATAAGGCAATATTTAAGTTTTTGCTTTGTAACTGTAAAAAATGTTTGCTCTGAAACTGTAAACCCAGTTAGGAGGGATCATCTCTTGCTCATCCAGAAGGCCTTTCAAAACTAAATGTGCCATTTTGGGACATCACAATACAAAGACTTTATCAATTTCCTCTTCGCACCCATGAAGAAGCCTATGTGCAAAAGGGTTCATCCCATCAGCCTGAATTCTGGAAGAAGGAAATAAAAATAGCAGACAAGAAAATTTGTCATCTCTTTTGCTGTTTGGACTCGCAAGGCTGGAGTTACATAACAGAATCAGAGATCCCCAGGGTCAACCTGGGTTAGCCCTAAAAGACATTCAGAGCTCAGATTACTACAACTCTGTCATCTTTTAAAACCATAGACTGTAATGCATGTGTAAATATATGTTTGCCTACTTTAACCTTGTAATAACTCTCTCATTTCTTTTTTAATAAATCATTAGTTAATTTATTACAGGATTGGCTACAAGTGTTGTCTTTGGTGAGAGATCTGAGGTACAAATTGACCTGGGGTAAGTGACTGTCTCTTGGTCTGGAAGCAACCTGAATATTTTGTGATCTTTGGTGGATAACAACCAAATATCACTAAGTCCAGCTTGCCTGGGTGGCAAGATAGACTGGAATGCACAAGTGGATTGTCTGTGACTCCATGGCAAGACTATTGTAATGCTTTAGGAGTTCACATTTGTTACTGGGTCGGTGAAATCTAATTATAGAACCTACAGTCAGTTTGGGGTCTCTGCCTTGCTTCAGGTGGGTTGACACTCACAGTTGTGAGCCACTCTAGACAGCATGACAGTCATAATATGGAAATGGTTAAAAATTCCTGCTCTTACTCTACTTATTCATAGATAACCTTCACTCTCTGGCTTCTTGAATTCTTTGTTGCCTGGCCTCTACCTAGACACATTTTATATCTCATCAGCTGAGTGGGGAATTCTGAAACTGACATGCAGATCTTCAATTAAAAGAGAATTTTCCTATGCTCTGCATTCTGAATACCTTGGAGAACAAAACTCTTTTGTGGTTTTGAAATTCTTCCAGGTGCTTTATATATATTTATGTAGGAATTCCATATGACAAATGTTTCTGCCAGACTGCTGAAGTCATTGAGTCAGATTCACCCCTCCATTGACTTTGGGGTTATTACAGCAGGATGAATTTGGCTCATTTTGTTGAGCAACCCTCAGAGAGAATGGCTTGGTAGCATTCTTAAATTTAGGCCAGAAGGCTGAGGGATTCAAATCTCACACCAGAATTTACACTCATGCCCGATGCTGATGGATCAGTGAAGTTCCAGGGGTGATGGTGGCGAGATCGTTCAAAATGGGATGTTAAGTTGATGATGGATATCTAATGGAAGTTAAAGATCCCACATGGTACTTTTAAAAAATAAAGGGATAAACCCAGTGGCCTGGTCAACATTTATTTTTTAACTATTTTTATTTTATGCAAAGCTGGGCATGCACCATTACTGAGTGATCAAAGTCTGACTGAGGGTCCTAGAGAATTTAATCTTTTATTTATCTACAGAACAGTTGGCATCATCTGCCCTGATACTTCGATACTCAGGGTTTCCCCGAGCACTTTATGAAAGCTTGATTTAAACTCACGTTCTATTATATTATTCCATGGCTTTTTTTTTACCTCTAATGTCAAATGACTCTTTTTTATATTTTAAAAAGTTTGTTTTCCTTAAAATGAATTGGAATCCATACTGGTGTGATTGCAGGGTAGCAGTGTGACCTAATGGTTAGGGCACTTGACTGGCACTCAGGAAATACGTGTTTTAATCCCATTGCTATCACTGACTAGTTGTATGAAGTTGGGCAAGTCACTTAAGCTTTCTTTTCCGCAGTTTTCCCATCTGTAAAATGTGGGTAAAGAGACTTTGTGATCTGCTTGTGAACAGTGTTAAACATTGTTATTTGTATTAGTTTACTCCTTTGAAATCCTGTGTCTATGGTTGGAAGAAGTATCTGAGCTAATCCCTTGCCTATTCTTATCCCCTCCCGCCATCTGTCCATCTGTACCAAGAACTTCCTTGTAAATGTCATTGTAAAGACAGAAAATAACCTTCTCTCTTCCTTTTATCCAAAAACAGTGAGGCTTCCTGCCTTCATGTCTTTTCAGACCTGTCCACAGTGGGGAGATTTGCCCCTCCCCCAGAAATGTAACTGGTGTAACAACTGGTTCAGTTAAATCAATTTTAAAAGCAGTTGGAGACTTAGTGTAGATCAGGGTTGAGCATCCTGAACCATTTTTACTGCAACAGTTTCAGTTCCAGCTCAGCAAAAATGGTTTGGGCCACCCAAGCCTGGTCTACGCTATGGCTCCAATCAATTATCAGACCATTTTAGCTGAACCAGTTTTAAAACCAGTTAGAACTTCAGGAGGAGGGGAATTCCCCAGGTAAAGACAGGCCTCATGTGTTTGAGTTTGGCCTCTTTTGACAGTGTCTCCACTGGTTCCACCACCACCTGTGAGGGAAGTTCAGTTCCTATGTCCATTCATTTGCTGGTCTATCAAGCTGCGCCTTCCGTCTCAGGTGGAATTTGCCCTTCCGAAGACAGTTTTAGGTTTATATCAAACAAAGCCTAGACAGAATACCTACAGGCAGACAAACCAAAAGGATCCAAAGTGATCTGGATATTTCCTTAAACACATAAAAATTCCAACTGTTTTTTGATCAGTGTCCCTGTACCAGATACAGGAAGTCACAGAAAACTTTACTGAGCTACAGTCAATCTTCTGACCAATTCAGTGGCCATTGAGACCACTGGCCTGTCTCATTTAAGGCCCATCCTACTAGCTTAACTGGGAAATATGTTAGATACTCCATGCTGCAGCCACTGGCTTTTTGATTTGGAGCTTGGATCAAGGATGGAGAAGGCAATTCTGAGTCCTGCCCTGTCCCTGAAGGATTTAATATATTTCACTGCCAAAAGAAAACAACATAAATCATCCTTATGAGCCCAAAACTGTCTGGCTGCCTTGGAGGAAAAGTGCAGAGTCAGGGTGGGGCATGAGGACACAAGGGTGAATGCTGTTTTTAATTGGTGGTGTATAAAAATCCCTCTCAAGCTGCCTTAAATGCAGTACAAACTTGGGAGGTGGATGGCTCTCTCTGGTCGCATCTGTCACAGATGTGCCAACCCATTTCTCAGAAATGCAGAAGTCCAGGGACCAGTGCTGGGGTGCAGGCTGCATGTCCTTTCAAGGAGACCTGTGTGTGTCTTTATAAAATCCACTGCACTGGGTGACGTCATGGCATGTTGAGACACCAGGTCATTAATTTCAGGAGGAGAAAAGACCCCACTGTGAGTCAGATGCTGGCAGTAAATTCAGATAAACAGCTCATTAGTGAATCTTCCCAAGGAGTTTTTGATTTTTAAGTGGGAGAATAGCTGGTGAAATGCAGCTGTTTTTCATCTGTTCTCCATTTGCATGAGCCAACATATCTGATTAGATAGCACTGCCTCACTTCTCTAGACATGGCTGAGGATTCTCCCAACCCCTTGGCTCTCTCTCTGTGTCTCGGGTGTCAATATGTTCAAGGTCTGTCTGTGCTTTGTTTCGTGAGCTGACATCATTATCTTCAGACGCTCTGAATGGATGGCACACAGAACTCCTTCATTATTGTCTACGTAGTGCAAAGAGTCCCATCTGGCTCCCTCCTCTGAGTGCAAGTGGAGGGCCCCAGACAGTGCAAAACTGATGTGGTTTCACTCTGGGGTCTGGGGGTTGGCAGGATCCGGGTTGCCGTGCACACCCTTGTACTGCTGGAGGCCACCTCTGCGTGGTTGGGGGCAATGAGGGTGGGGGCGGAGATCCTTTAGGCCTATTCCCTGCAGAACAAGGGAGCAGGAGACCCATGAGTTGTCATGGCCTAGGGCCATGGGGCGGCTTTGCAGCCAGGGAGCAGGATTCCTTCTGCGTTCGATTCCTGGCTCTACCAAACGCTCCCTGCGCAATCTTCTTGGGGAAGTCACTGACTTGTTTTGTGCCTCAGTTCCCCCTTTGTAAAATGGGGCTAATAACACTTCCCTACCTCACGGGGTCTCATGAGGATACACACATTACAGATTTTGAGGTGCTACAGTAATGGGAGGAGTCATATAAATACCTATGTAGCCTGCCAGATGCTTAGCAAACAACATTAAAGACAAAGGCTTCATTTATGTCATTGAGAAAACTCCCACGGACATCAATGGGCTTTGGATCAAGCCCTTATAGTGCAAACCTACAGTGTTCTGACTGGCTCCTTTACATAGTGATATTAATGGAGAGATTCTCATGTTCAGGGCATTCAGAAGGCAGATGTCTTCTTTCAGGAAACAGGGACAAACACTGTGTTCAGGGCAAGCAGACCCCTCTGATCTTGTCTCTCTCATTCCTTCCCATTGATATATGCGTGGGCCACAAGATTCATATGTCTCTTCCTTCTCTTTCCCTCCTGCTACCGCAGCCAATTGGTCACCACATGCTTAGAGCAGACTTAACACATTAGCAATGTTGGCTGGCCAGTGAATGGACAAGGCTCATGCTGAAACTAGGCTCTCATGGTCAGCGGCTCTACCAAGTGAACTTTACAAGCCTGTCTGATCAAGCCGATAGGAACATTACAGCTAAGCTTGTCTCAGCTGGAGGACATTTTTTGACATATCCTCCACATCCAGGAAAGGAGGGGGAGGCAGGGAAGTTTCCATTACAAAACAGTTTTCTCAGGGTAGGCTCACTGTAGAGGACTAGATGACTCCAGGACTTGCTAACAGGTTACATCATCTTTCACCATTAGACTTTTGGCTTGAATCCAACCCAGACTGGTAGCCACCAGAAATCACCATCTGAGCAGCTGTTCAGTGGCCTGTGTGAAATGATTTGTAGTGGACGGATATCCCTGTTACAGTTGGCATCTTTTATTGCTGTCTCAGTGAAGAAAATTAGTTTCCTTCTCACTCCTACAGTTGATCCCTCTAAGTAATGAGTGAGACATATGGACGTGGTTGGATGGGGAAGGTTTGCACGGGTGTTGCCCATACTGTGCTTTTTTGTGTTAACCCAAAAGACTTCACTTCTCCATCTGGTACATTTTGCAAGCACTAAATGACTGATAAACATTAAAAAAAAAAAAAAAGCTTCCAACATTTTGGCTACTTTGGTGTCTGATTGCAGCTGGTGAACAATAAACGTGTTCCCTCGTATGATGAATGTCTTCTGAGTAGGAGGCGTTGGGCTTTTTAGGCAGTGGATTGCTATGCATTTGCCTTGTCTAGCCATGACTAGACTGTCCCTCACAATCATGTTGTACAAGTCTAGTTGCAGATCAGGTGACTTTTAGTAGACTAGTGTGGATGTCATGTGACTTTCATTTATTTTCTCAGGTTAGTTTCTGGGCACCAGGGGGGATAGTTTGCTATGGGGCAAGGGGAGCAGTTGCCCCTGACTTTTAATAGGTCTATATGCTCCATTATGTCTCCAGCCCGGAGCCCCCTCCCACACTCCAAACCCCTCGTTTCTGGCCCCACTTTGGAGCCCTCACCCCCTCCTGCACCCCAACCCTCTGCCCAGCCTGGTGAAAATGAGCGAGGGTGGGGGAGAGCGAGTGACAGAGGGAGGGGGGATGGAGTGAGCAGGGGTGGAGCCGTAGAGAAGGGCTATGGCAGGGGCAGGGCCTTGGGAAAGGGTGGGGCAGGGGTGTTCGGTTTTCTGCAATCGGAAAATTTGCAACCCTACTCCTGACTCTGGCTGTGACCATTAGTTCTGGCACTTGGCCGCTGACTCCCCCTTTGACCATGGACCTAGTCTCTGATTCTGGCTCTGATGCCTGACTCTCGCTGTGACTCTTGACTCTGACAATGAACTCTGATTCCTTGCTCTCACCACTAGGCATTTATCACCCATGTCCTGGTCTTGTGACACTTGTTACTTACATGGATCAGAGATCACAGTACAGGACATTGCTCCTTGGAGAAGAGAGAGAGAGGGATGCAACCCTCCTATACCTCAAAGGCAAACATGGAAAATAATATGGGGAAAATATGTGCACTTTTCTCAAAAACAATCTTTCTTTGGATCAGTTCAAGTTTTTGGGAAAAGTTCAGCTTAGATTTTATCCCACCTGGTTTATCCATCCTGATTGAATGCTAAACAAAATGGATGAAATTAATCCTTGTGCAGTTAAGGACAGTACAATGTATATGTGCCACTTAAATCCAATTTAAGCTCTGTGGATTTCAGTGGGTCTTGTGTGATGCAGAGGCCATGAGCCGGATGTTTGTACCAGGGTGGATTTCAGCCTGCATGAATGGATAAGAATGAGGAGTGAATCACTTGCGCCTTGTGCAGCTTGTATAGACTGTAGTGTGCAGTCAATGTCAATGCAAAATCCATTTGAATCTATAGCAACAAGTTTGGATTTGAGAACGAGGATACTTTGTCTTGTTTTACCAAAGCTTTGCAAAAAGATAGACGTTACCAGATGGGATCTGCAGCTCTCAGGTTCATGTATCAGTTGCATAATTTCCTGTGTTATTCCACCACTGTAATCTTTTTTTCCCCCCAAGTCATCTTCTTTGCATACTAGGTAAGGCTTATATAAGCATATGTTGGGATATACATAACAAAAAATGTATTTTCCTTGGCACCTGATTTCTGGCACATGAATCAGCACTCAGAGCCATCAACTGTAGCTGTGATACAGATGTGCAGTGCCTATATAATTTTTCATTCCCATTTCAAATAATTACATCTAGCCAATTTCTTTATCTCAAGCACCTTGTTGTGGGAACAGAGATCGGAATGCATGAACTGCTGAGTTCCCGTACAGTTTTTACAACAGACGTTTAAAAAAAAATCAACAAGGTTCCTAAATGCAAAACAAATATGCAGAATGCTTTAGATAAGTAAGGAGAACCACTTGCACATAGTAAAAAACCGAAAGAGATACATTGGAGGAAAGCCAATAGCATATAGTCATACTGGGACTGAACAAAACCAGGTGAGCTTCCTGCTATGGTAGAATGTAAAATGTGATTTCCTTTGAGATGCATGTGGTATTTGCTTCATGATCATCCAGAGATTTTCATTCTTGCTGAATGTATTTTTGTTGGCTTGGCAAAAGGTGACGGAACAGTGTTGTCTCTGAGTGACTAAAGGGGACATTGCAGCAACAATGACATTCACAATCTGAGAGCAATAAGTCTATTAGATCTGTGGGGATGATCTCTCTCTCAGAGGACTTTGCCCTATGGAAAGTGAAGGTTACAGTATTGTATCAAATTAAAAACAAACATAAAATGGGAGTGTCTCACTTGAGAAAATAATTTGATGGGGCCTAATGCTACAAATAATTATTCCATACAAAAATAATCTGTATTATTCCCCAAATACGTTCAGGTATGGGGCCGTGGCATCAGCATTCCCCCAAAGCACTAAGGATGGGACCCAGCTCTGGCTGCTTTATACTTCTGAAGCTGTGAAAAGTAGCGGTAAAATTGCCTTAAAAGGGCAGGCAAGGATTCTCCCTATCACAAATTTCAGAGTAACAGCCGTGTTAGTCTGTATCCGCAAAAAGAAGAACAGGAGTACTTGTGGCACCTTAGAGACTAACAAATTTATTAGAGCATAAGCTTTCGTGGACTACAGCCCACTTCTTCGGATGCATATAGAATGGAACATATAATGAGGAGATATATATACACACATACAGAGAGCATAAACAGGTGGGAGTTGTCTTACCAACTCTGAGAGGCCAATTAATTAAGAGAAAAAAAAAAAAAAAACTTTTGAAGTGATAATCAAGCTAGCCGAGTACAGACAGTGTGATAAGAAGTGTGAGAGTACTTACAAGGGGAGATAGAGTCAACGTTTGTAATGGCTCAGCCATTCCCAGTCCTTATTCAAACCGGAGTTGATTGTGTCTAGTTTGCATATCAATTCTAGCTCTGCAGTCTCTCTTTGGAGTCTGTTTTTGAAGTTTTTCTGTTGTAATATAGCCACCCGCAGGTCTGTCACTGAATGACCAGACAGGTTAAAGTGTTCTCCCACTGGTTTTTGAGTATTTTGATTCCTGATGTCAGATTTGTGTCCATTAATTCTTTTGCGTAGAGACTGTCCGGTTTGGCCAATGTACATGCCAGAGGGGCATTGCTGGCACATGATGGCATATATCACATTGGTAGATGTGCAGGTGAACGAGCCCCTGATGGTATGGCTGATGTGATTAGGTCCTATGATGATGTCACTTGAATAGATATGTGGACAGAGTTGGCATCGGGGTTTGTTACAAGGATAGGTTCCTGGGTTAGTGGTTTTGTTCAGTGATGTGTGGTTGCTGGTGAGTATTTGCTTTAGGTTGGGGGGTTGTCTGTAAGCGAGGACAGGTCTGTCTCCCAAGATCTGTGAGAGTAAAGGATCATCTTTCAGGATAGGTTGTAGATCTCTGATGATGCGCTGGAGAGGTTTTAGTTGGGGGCTGAAGGTGACAGCTAGTGGTGTTCTGTTATTTTCTTTGTTGGGCCTGTCTTGTAGGAGGTGACTTCTGGGTACTCGTCTGGCTCTGTCAATCTGTTTTTTCACTTCAGCAGGTGGGTATCGTTGGGTGACACAAAGCTGGTATAGATGGCTATAATGTCACCCACCCTTCCTTGCACCAAGTGGCATGTCAGAGGCAGGAGGGAGCATTGCAGAGCATATGATGCTCTTGCAGACATTCAGCCGCTCCAGTTGCTGGTTTCAAATGGTATAATTTAGAGCAGCCCTGGAGCTGCTCTAAGCTAGGCCAGTGTCCATTTCATCTCCTGGCTGGCCCAGGACTGGGGCATCAGAAACTTGGTGTATCTGACAATGGAGCCCAGACTGTCTTTGCTCCCAGTAAATTATGCTCCCAGAGAAATCAGTGAGAAGATTTCCACTGATTTCACCTGGTCAGTTTGTGGGGTAAGGGCTAAGTGAGTAAATAACTAAAATGCAGGGAATGTGGGTTGAGAGGCCCTTTATGGAGGTTTTAAGTATACTGAGAGCCATTTTAAGCAACTACTCATGAGACTACTCTTAGCAAGATTCAAAAAGAGGTTGGACATTTATATGGATAAAAAGAATATCAAGAGGGATGATAGTTAATGCTAGAAAAAATTTGGAAGGGATATTAAATCTCCTGCTTCAGGGCTTCAGCCAGTCTCTAACTATTAGAGAATAGGATGAGACCCAATGTAGAATGCAGATTATCTTCCATCTGCTACTGCAGCATTCTTACATCTTCCTTTGGAATGTTTGCTGTTGGCCAGTGTGGAAAACAAGATACTGGACTAGATGGATCTCAGGTCCGATCCAGTCTGGCATTTCCTGTGTTTCTATAGATGGACTCAAACTGGTTGAACAGAGATGCTCTACTAGAAAAGATGGAACATAATTGTAACCCATATGTCAAGGATACTTTGGAGAGGTCTCTTAAGCCAGGAGCTTGATAGTAAGCATGGCCTCTAGTCCAATGTCCATTGTAATTGAGAAGCTACTTTGAAACAGGCATATGTAGTTACCTCTTGATAGCTCCCTTTCCAGATGCATGAGGCATTGCTTATATTAGAAAGAGATAAGTCACTAAAGTCTTTTTTTCAACATCCATTGACTTAAAAAAGGGGAGCTCCTGAGAAGAGTGTAAAATTCCACAGAATCCTTCCAAATTACTATCATTTGTTTTCTTGCCATGGAACAGGCAACAGCCACTAATAAATAATCTGGTAGGGGAGTGCACCTGTAGATTATAACAGTAGCAAAATGGGTTGGTGGAAAGGAGGAATCTGCCTGGCCTATAAAAGCACTAGTACGTGCAGGTGTCTGTTAGAGCCACATAGCTCTGTAGCCATCTCATTCCCCAGCCGTGTTGGTACTCAAACCAATAATAATGCATCCTAGGAGGCAAGGTGACTTGGGAACACTTGCCATTCTTGGGTGGATGAAGGCTTTTGTCCTTTGAGCTCATGCCTCACTACACACTTGATGCACGTTAGCTAAAACTGGCCACATTCCCTTCAGTTATCACTTACACGTAAGCTTTTATGACTCAGTCGATTTGTGCCATAGGGCACAGCCCCAAAGCATGCGAGGTGTGGAGGCGCGCAACCTTTTGCTACCTCTTGCACCCTTTTATAGGGTACCGCAAGTGCTCATGTTGCTTGGGGCCAATACTCACAGTGGTGCAGAAGGGGACAAGTCCATGGCTCTGCCCTCAACACTAAGGAAGCAGTGAAGCACTAAGGATGAGCAGGGATGAATGTTGTCATGTCATTCTCTCTATTGGATACACGGATTCTCTGTCTGTTATGACCAACGTCAGTGCATGTAATGATAACCCTGACACTGCTGCAGGTGGACAGTTTCTTTTGCTTTGGGCTTACTATGAAAGAAATTGCCTTCTGTGCTAAGGACCAAATTCCTCCCTGGCTGCAGAACAACGGAGTCCCTGATCCAGAGGTGCCAGTGTGAGCCCATTGAAGAACGGCAGGATTGGTGAAGCCTGCTAAGGGTTCCTCACCTCCTGGTGGGAGATGCAGCTCTGCTCTGCTGGGGCTCCCAGTGCCACAGCGTGTTGCTGAGGGTAAGGATAGGATAGGGGCATCAGCTAATGAGGGGCAGGGCCAATGAAGCTGCATTATGTGGGTCAAACAAGCATCCCCCCATGGAGGGAAGACTACCAGCTACTGGGGCGAGTGCAGCACTGTAGCCCATTCTTTAGCTACCTTGTCTCTATCCATTGGCATTTGGAGTCTCAGCGTCAGCCATTCTGGCTGCCTGCTGGTCCCAGGAATAAGAGATTTGTAAAGATCCAACATGTAGCTGTCAGGGCCTGAATTCCCCCTGTCCCTTTTGAAGTGATTTAATTGTCTCTGGAACATCGAGTCTGAACTCAGGCGTCTGAGAGATTCTGCTGGAGCATCTGTAACAGAGAGAAGTTATTCACTCCACAGAAATTCTCCCGGACTGATTGTCGAGGGCAGGTTCACCAGTATGCAATTGTTGGTTGTGTTTGATAAACAATTGCCTCTTTTTCCTCTCCTTTGGTAGATCACTTTATTCAGTTTCAGGGATTTCATTTACATGACTCGTCTGGCAGCCTGCTTCTTGCTAGATAGAAAAGCCAAAAAATAGTCTGCTTCTTCTACCAAGTTCACCATTGCTTCATAGACGTGACCTCATTTATTGCTCAATCTCTTTATACATTTGTTAAGCTTTCCCCCAGTTTCTCATATGGCTTTGTTGTTTTTAAGACATGTTAAGACTGACCTGTTTGTATATTTTGTCCAAAAGGATCATTTAGTGTTCTGTGCCTTCTGAACTGTGATTCTGATTTTTTGTTTTGTTTTTAAGAAAAGGACTAAAGGCAGCTGCCCCTCCATGTCTGGAAGAGTTTGGTGGCTCCTCTGCCATCTTTATTCTTTAAATTTGGGGGGGAAGGGGGGAATTAATCTCAGATGGGAAGTAGAGCTACACCATGGGTGAATTTAGGCCTTTGTGCAATAGTAGTGCAAAGACTCCCCCAGAACAAAACAACACCTAAACTAAACAAACCCAAAGAAAGCTAAACCAAGAGACACTGCTGGCAAAAGGCCTTGCGTCCTACCTTTATTACATCCCTCCCAAACCCCACCACATCCACTATTTGTGCCATATTGGCAGAGAAGTGATTGATTACATGGACAGGAAGAATAGACGCCTTTCCCAGTCCTAAACATGGTCCCTCCAGGACATGGTCAAGGCTCAGTGGTGGGGCCATCTGGGGTGTATTTGTCTTGCTACTGCCGATGTTGTGTCTGTTCCAGGGATAAATAGAAGACTTGAGTCTCTGGAGCTGGTAACTGGCTCCTTTATGAGCACTGATTCACACACATTTTAGTTTTGGAAAAATAGCCCTTTCAGCTGGTTATTCGATGGGAGACTGATTTATGGGATGCTAGAATCCTGATTGGCTAAACTTGCAGAGCTGTGAAACTTAACCAGGTGTAGCTTGGTATGAACATCTGGTTCACCTGAAGTTGTGGACACAAGAGCATCGGCACACTTGATCTTTGCCATTGCAATCTCCTTTAATGCATCTTTCAAAGGACATTTTGGATAAAATGTAAGGGGTTTCATTAACTAAGTGAAATTCAAAATGAGAATATTTGAAAACAAACTTCCTGGAGCCCTCTATTTCCCGGTGCAAGTGCCTTGTCAATGGCAATCAGTGTTATTCAAGTAATTTGACAACATGCCGCCGAGCCGCTGAAGCCCAGTGTTTTCTTTGATCTTTCATACCTGGTGTAGACATAAATTGATGAGGGCAACTGAACAAACTAGTGAAAGGCAAATTTTGTTCCACATCCACATGCAGAACAAACAAGAGGGCACAAATGATTTTAGAAAAGTGAGCAATTTGCAAGGGTGGAAGGGAGGGGCAAAAAGCAGAAGGGGAGAATTTAATGATCTGATGGTGGAATGAGGAAGGGCCATATTTTTAAAGGTATGTAACAATGCAGAGAGGCACCTACTGGAATTTTCAAAAGCATGTAGATGAGCAAGGCACCTAAATCTCACTGACTTCCAATGGGGGTTAGGCACCTCACTCACTTAGATGCTTTTGAAAATTCCACCCTAGCTGCCTAATTCACTTTTGAAAATCGGACTTTACATTAAGATTCCATTGATAAATGGTTTACAAAGGGCTAATAAATTATCAAGAAATCTGATAAGCATGCCACTGACATCAGTAGAATGTGTTGTTGAGGGTTATAGACACTTGAATAGAAGGTGTTAGGGATGGTTATAAGCCATGGTTATAAGCAATCCACTAACCTGCTGGACTCTGTAACAATTGATTAATCATTTATTTAAACATATAGTAATCATTTATTAATCGTTAACCATTTAGAAATGGGATCTTAAGATAAAGTGTAACTGAAGAGTCACTATGCAAAAATGACACCTTAATCAATATCCACAATCAAACTTTTGGATATTTAGTGTCAGTCCTGCTGACTTCACTGGCTAAAATAAGTTTTAGTAAGTAGCTCAGAGCCAGTACATCCCTAGGAGAGGGGGCTAGATTCCACTCCAGCTTGAGCATCATTAGTAGAATATTTAAATAAGCAGCAACCAAATCTTTATTGCTGGTGATGTGTGAGCCTGAAGGAATGCTGCTTGGTTTTCAGATTCCAGGAGGAGTTTGCAGGGCAGGAGATTAGAATCACTCTCTTTTTACTTTTAAGATGAACAACTTTGCTCTGGAGTAAGGGGGGGACCATAAATATGGCTCCTTAAGGTGCCAGTTCTACAAAGTCACTTTTTAGAGCCGAACAGCATGAAGTGTGAAATGCGTCTCAGTGCAGAGGTCCAGCAGAAAGGCTTATCATGGGCAAACTACTTCACCCCTCTATGCCGCTGTTCCTCCCACTTTGTCTTGCCTATGTAGATAGTCCTTGGTGTGAACATCTTACAGTCTCTCACTAAGTGTTTGTACAGCACCCAGTACTATGAGGCCACGTTCTAATTCAGGGTGTCTAGAAACTCCTGTAATTCTAATAATAAATTGTGGATAATTACACTGTTTCCTTTTAGAAGCCAATCAGACCACAGCTTAGTAGGCTGAGTGTGATGAGAAAGATCCTGTTTTGGTAGAGCTGCATGGGATATGGTTTTCTCCTCCCGCGAGAGTTTTGGAATTTGTTCCCAGCCCCAATTGAGTTGAAAAGTCAAAACCTCGGAAAAGTTTCACAAACCAATCATCATAAAGAAAAAAAAGATGGATTGGATCAATCAGCACATTTTGTCTCAATAATTTTGAAACTTTTCGTTTTGATTTTGACATCTGTTTTTTTTAATCTTTAGAAGGAATTAACTAACAATTTTAAACAAGAAGTCATTGTGAACCAAACTCTGAAACTTTTCTTTCTGAAAATGTCAAAACATCCCATTTCTACAAATTCAAAACCTAAGAAAAATCATTTTTAGAATCAGGAGGTTTGTTGAAACACAACCATCCCAGAAACAGTATCTGTTTAGACTAACCAGCATTTTCTGATTAAAAAAAACAACAACACTGTTGGAATATTCCCACCTAACTCTATTTTTCAGTTCTGCTGAGATTGGTCCTGCTGGTGGTTCATTTGTCATGCGTGGCCAGACCTCAAAGAAATAATTTAGTCTGCTAGATCAGGAAAGCCATTGGATATGCAGTTCTCACATAAGGTGAATTGGATCCTATCATAACCCACAGTATACCATCCAGGCATAGGGTTTTCGGGTTGTGACCATATGCATTCTTTGTTAATAAAAGCAAATGTCTATGAGGGATGTGGCACTTCAAACATAAACTTTTATAACGTGCAAAGAGTTGAGAGTGAAAATAATCTGTTGATGTTCAAGATGTTTTATACCCCCAAGTCTGGGGTCAATAGCCAACTCACCCACTGAGACTATTCCAAAAAAGTCCCCACTGAGTTACAAGAAAGGATCAACTTTTAATTCCCAGAGACCAAAGGAAGACACAGCACTCACATCACTTGTTCAAATACCCAGATTCTTAAAAGCTTCCTCAGTTCACTTTACAGTCTTGCTCTCTCCATACCTTGAAGCTTCCAGCTCTCCAATTCCTCCACTTCTTGGATCATGCAGGCCTCACGTCCTTGTATTTAGAGCTTCTCAGTCAAAACCTTGGATGCTTTACAGTCTCTAGGTGTGACTCCTTGTCATGCTGTAACCCGGCACAAAGGGCCCATGGAACTGGTGGATCCAGCTGCAGTGGAAGTCCCCTGATGAAGTGGGAGCCTTTGCTTGGTATAGAACTTGTGTAACATCTCTGTAGAATGTCCCCTGAATTGCAGCATGGCCTAGAAAATGGGGCGTGGCGCTCTGCTGTGCTGCAGCTCTTCCCAGCTGCCATCACATCCTCATTGGGGCCATAGGCAGTTGTGCCTAAGTCATGAGGCAGAACAGGAGAGCTTCAGAGGTGTCATAAAGTGACTTTTGCTCTCTCCTGCTTCCGTCTTGTGCTGGCCATTTGTGAGAATTAGGCCCTCTGTATCAAACAGAAAGGGAAGGGTACCCAGACAGTGCTTCAGACAGTACAGTGAACTGCTTTTTTTCATAATCCTCTTCTCTGTTCATGCCATGCTTCTTTTACCCTCCAAAGACACAGAAAATTCCAATTTAATTGGCCAGGTATAAAACTGTAAACCAAGTGTGATGGGGTGTCTACCCCACACAGGCAGTGGAAGGGTTAATGTAGGCATGAGAGGCCAGTTAACCCACCTGGTTGCACTTGGATGGTGGGCCAGGCCTAATTAGAGACGAAACCCAGCAGGGGAGGAGCTGGGTGATGCTGTAAAAAGAGGAAGTTGGGAGCAGAAGCCGGCTGCAGCGGGAGAGGTAAGAACTTTGCAGTTATTCTCTTGGCACTAAAGAATGGAGAGAATTGTGGGTAACAGAATGGCTCCTGCCCTGGCTGGGGGGAAGAAGACCTGGAACATACAGGAGTGGAGCAAGCTCTTGTGGCTGACCCTGACACAAAGGTAGGAACTGAACCTCTGGGGAGAAGCCCTGGGTGATGTTGCTTGTTACAAAGCGCCAGGAAGGGGCTGGGGAAAAGGCCCGAAGAAAGACTAATGGTAGGAAGGAGTCCAGGTAAGCAGGGGCAAGGTTACTAATGAAGCAGATGGTGGCTGCTCATCCTAGGGTACTGGATTGGAATGGGGTTTTGTGGATTGCAGTGGAACCTATAAAAACCTGGCTTAGTGCCTTTGTGGATCCATGCCTCAGATGCCATGGAGATGAGGACCATATAAGTGCCCTGATTGATAACTGGATAAATAGAATATACTTTTTCTCTGATTAGATGCCCAGTACCCCCTCTATCTTTCTGATCCTCTCCTTGTGCTGTCCTGTATACTGTATATGAACTGAGATTACTAGGCCAGATTCTTAGCTGGTCTAAATTGCCATAGTTCTTTTGACTTCAATAGAGCGTTTGCTGATTTACAACAGTTGAGGATCTGGCCTGTTATTTATAGAGGAAAAACATGAATAAAATTGTAAGTGGAGAAAAGTGAGAAAACTAAGTATTTCTTAGGACTTGTGTCATTAAAAGAAATCATGTTGTTCTGATGTGATTAGAGAATAGAAAAGTGAAAAGATGATAGACATCACCAGGTTTGAACCAACAGAGAAGCGGTTATGTTTTAGGGGAATCAAAATCATTTCTTGCAATAATAAGATAAATTACCATAAAACACTCCGTCTCTGAGCCTGTGTATCACAGGCTGGCGTGGTAAGCACTTATCAGCAGGGAAGCAGCCAACACACGCTGAATTGCTGGGCTGAATGTTATTTTGGTTTGGCTAAAGCAAATTGCAGTTTCCCTGCTCCATGCAATTTTTAAAACACAGGTTATCATCTTAAGGAAATAGTATATGAAGTTGATGAATGGTTGTTAAAATAACTTATTTGCCAGAAATATTTATGGACTCTGCAATTTAGTTGCAAATTGCAGGAAACCAAATCTGGATCCTGGATTTGGGATCAAAACTAACTAACTAACCTTCCCTTGATACTATAATGGGAATTTCTTTCTTTCTTTCTTTCTTTGTCAATTTTCAGGACCCAACTTGAGTCATGTCAAAGGGAGATTTTCAGAAAATGTTGAGCACTCAGTCTCTGAAAATCAGGGGCCATATCCTCAACTTGTGTACATTTTTGTTCCCCAGTAAGTCAATGAGGCTATGACAATTTACATCAGCTGAGGATCTGGCACCAGGCCCTCTTCAAGGTGTTTCAAGATGGGCAAGAATGGAGTCGCTCAAAATCGCTAGTCACTTTTGCAAATCTTGGCTATCGTGCTGGATGATGCTGAAGTAGGCATAGCGACAGGAAAAGAATGTTCCTTGTAAAAAGATAATCATGCTTTTTTGAGAACATGGAACAGTGAAGTTTGTTAAAGCAATCAGTAAGTGTCATAATGTTTATTTAACCGAGAGCAAGGACGATGGAAAAGCATTGCAGCTGGGGAGAAGCCCAAGAGTGCTAAGGAGTGGAAGGGAGTTTAGATTTAGTAGCTGTCTCCCTTTGAAAAGAAAAACAAGCCATTCTAGAGTTGGGGAGGACACAAAGTAGCAGTTGACTGCTGGCTTTTATAAAGGAGCAAGGTTAGGGTTTTATTATCTGAAGTTCAGCTCCAGGTTAACAGCTTGGAAGATGTGGTTGCAACCATAAAGGGAACAAAATTTAACTCTTTTCTAAACATACACTAATTTCGTTTGAAGGCAGATAATCTTTTTGGCTGTGTTTTTACCAGTGGTGGATTGCCTTATCGCAGCAGAGGAGCAATGTCTGAATTCTTTCAACAAATGAAAGGAGAGAATTTGACACCACACAGACAGTATGGGGCCAAATTCTCTTCTAGCTGGCATCTTGGGGAGTCCCACTGAAGTGATGTTATGGGGACAACTTGATTTCTTCTGTGGGAGGCCAAGACAAGGAAGGAACGGAGCATATTGTAATGAGGTGAAATCAGATACGCAGACCTGACTCTGACAGTGCAATCTGATTGACTCCCAAGGGAAGTGATTAGAATTGGTCAGAAAATGTTCTTTTTCTGCAGAAAATTTTGCTGAAAATGATTTCTATTTGTTTTTGTTAAAATTTTCAGTGGATAATTTCAACTGTGTTGAAAGACAGAAAACCCCAAAACCTAAAATATATGGCTATACACAGGTCATTTTTGACCAGAACCAGAAAAACTTTTGGCCGAAAATAAATGTTTTTGGTTTCCTGATGAAAAATTGGAAATTTCTGAGGCAAGCAGACACTTTCTGTGAAAATATTCATTTGATTGAAAATCCAATTTTCCATTGACAAAACTTCAGACAGAATATTTCCAACTGGCCCTAGTTGGGATATTTAAAACTAGCTAGGCACTAGAAAAATGTGGAATAAAAAACAGGTCTGCATGGGCTGCAATCAACTGTATGAGGTAATTGGTCTTTTCCTAGTTCTGATTTCTATATTTCTGCTTTATGACTGAATCCGAGCAAATCACTTAATGTTTCAGAATCAGGAAAGCAGTTACCTCCTAACCCATTCACTCCTCCTCTGAAAATGTACAGACCCTCTTAAATCTTACCTGCAAAGCTATAGAAATCCTACTTTAATGGCTTAAAAGTAGGCAGTAGGTTTTCTATAAGAGACCTGCCACCAGTTTCAGAGCTGCTCTTCAGTCTGTTTCACTGCTTCTGGACTGGTATCTTTGCAGCAGACATCCCAGGCATCCCAGTCCCTCTGCAAACATTTCAAACCCCATAAAGCCTATATCAGAGACCTAATTGCCCATAATTTACATGCCTCTCCTCACTTTGAAACACAAGAAGACTGATGATAACATCTCGAGTGACAGATCTGGTATCTGTTGCTAATTACAAGCTGACATTATGGTCAAGCAAAGCCATGGGGACCATAAAAAGCTTATTCAAGGTCTTCTACCATTTCAAACACAGGCTGGCCACAATGCCATACATTTTCTATCTTTCCAAGGCGTGCTCCTTCTGAATTATTCCAGCAGTTCATTCTTTAGGAGGAGGAGATGATTAAAGAAACTGAAGAAGCTGCAACAGTGTGTTCTTGTTTGTGGGAAACTGTGAAAGTGTAGTAAAGAAGTTTCTGTACCTTTCACTGAAGAAGAAGAAGAAGAATTTCCCCTTCTATAACAGCTTTCACCCAAGAATCTCTGAACACTTTCCAAACATTTATTGACTCAGAACACTCCTGTGAGACAGGTAAGCATGATCATAGCCATTGTACAGACTGGTAAACTGAGGCACAGAGAGTTTCAAGTGGCTTGCCCAAGGTCACACAGTGAGTCATAGCAAGATCAGGGAATGGAACCCAGGAGTCAGTTTACTTACTCTGACCACTAGGTAGGAATAGGGCCCCAAACCTGGAGGCTCTCATTTCTCCTACTACCATGCTCAGGTTGGGGAAAACAACAGCCTTTCCTCACGTGTTTTTCAAGTGTTACTATCCCCTGTGCAATTGCTGCTCTCCATGTGGTACCTGGCCTGTTGCTACATACAGAGCTTCTGTTTCCAACGCTGTCAACTTCTATGAGCACAGACCTTTTTATAAAAATGCGTTCCCCACGAGAAGTTATTGGGAGTTAGAAATAGAAACCTTCAGGAAATGACCCCAGAAGAACAACAGATAGGGTAACTTCCCTTCTACAAAAGTTCAGTGAAGAAGGTCCCAAATGCATTGATCCTTCTTTAGGGTGAAATTCACCCCTTTGCAGAGGGTCTGCACGAGGCCTATGCACTTCCTAAGGCCTGGTCTATGCACAGAACTGCACCAGTTTAACTAAAGAGATGATTTTAAACTGATTTAGTTTAACTGGTACAACTTTGTGAGTGGATGGTAATGACAGTTTAAACCTGTCTTATATTGGTTTAGGCTATGTCTACACTACAGCCTATGTCAGCAAAACTTGTGTCGCTCCAGGATGTGAATATTCCACTCCTCTGAGTGTTATAAGTTACATCAACATAAGCGTTTGTGTGCACAGCGCTATGTCGGCGGGAGAGTTCTCCCGCCGACATAGCTTCTGCTGCTCCTGTCAGCATAGAGCATCTTTGCCAGATGTGCTGCAGCAGCACAGCTGTATCAGTACAGCTGTGCCGCTGCAGTGCTGTACGTATAGACATACCCTTCGTTTGCACCTGTGAGGGTGTGTCTTCATGGTCACTGGAAGTGAACTAACTACTCCATGGGTTGTGATTCACACCTGTAGTTATTCTGGGGAAAGCCTGTGGATGCATATGTCAGTGTAATTGAAGTTGATATTTTAATGATTTCTGTTATATTGCAATAGCGTGATCCTTATCTGAAATGAGAGTGTCCACGCAAACTAACCAAGTAACCAAAGGTGTGAGTTAAAACGGATGTAGTTCTTTCTGTTCCAGTTACTGTATAGGATAGAGTACAGTTCCACTACTGTGCACTATACTTAGGGACAACCTAACCTGATTTAAGCCAAATTTACACTGATGTAAGAGTGTGTGCACACACAGGGGTTTGCACCAGTTTAGGTACATTGGTTCTTAAAATAGTTTAATTTAAATTGGTGCAGCTTCTGCATGTAGACAAGCCAAAGCCCCACTGGGCAGATTCAGCATTATGCTATGGCCTGTGCAAGCACAAACAGCCACAGGGCAGGTGCAAAGCCACTTGCTGAATAGTCAATTTCACCAGCGCTGCACCACGCCTGCTGAAACACCCAGAGAGTGCTCTCGGGTGGGAGCAGACCAGGCGTGGGAGAAGGTGTGACTAGTGAGGTCCTGTTGTCAGGAGCGGCGCCAGGCTTTTTGCCGCCTTAGGCGGCAGTGCTCCTCCTCTGAGCATTCGGTGGCGGGGGTCCTTCCGCTCCACATCTTTAGGGCACTTCGGCGGTGGGTCCTGGAACGAGTGAAGGGCCCGCCGCCGAATTTCCGCTGAAGACCCGGAGCGGAAGGACCCCCCGCCACCGAATTTCTGCTGAGGATGGCAAAATGCTGCCCCCAAATCCACCTAGGGTCGCCTAGTGGAAGCGCCAGCCCTGCCTGTTGTCCTGCAGCTCCCTGCTGCTGCAAGCCTGATACAGACTGTGTCAGTAAGGGCACAAGTTAGGACAACTCTCCGCATTACCCTAGCCTGTTCCAAGGGCTGATCCAGCCACTGGGAGACTCTGAATGGAGCATGTACCAGCAGCTTGCCTGCTGCCCTGTGTTGATGCTAGTATCAGCACAGGAGCAAGCTCTGCTGGGAGATGGGTAGTAAATGGCTCATCGGCTCCATGCTGGCCCTCCGCACCAGGCTGAACCCAGCCTTGGGGTTGTCAGATCTGCCCACTTGTTTGTCTATGGCCTCCATCTATCCCCGTCAGTCCCTACTGCCGTGTTGCCTGAGATGGACGGAAGGGGGCCATGGTCTGCTCTCAGTTACACAGATGCTTCTGTGCTGAGGTCAGGTGTCAGACAAACAGACTGGCCAATGTGTGGATGATGAATTACAATTGGTGGGGTCACCTGCATATCACCAAGAGCAGAATTGGGCACATGGCCATTTCTAAAGCCCAGTGATGCAAACTCAATGAGAGAAGGGCTTAGATCAGCTTTCTAGTCCCTCCACCGTTCCCCATGCCCAAGGAATGGACAGTTACCACCCAGGTCTCCGAGTTACCACCCATCACTCACACTGGTGAGCCTCCCATATCATCCCAATTTAAGACTCCCAGTGACTACTGTGGGCTTTGGATCTGGCCCTAGGTGAGTTTCTTCTTTTGTCCTTTCAGGCAACATAAATACTGTGGTCCCAAATTGCTTGGTGGATCTTACACCTGCAGTGTAAACTTCTATTTCATTCCACAGTCTTTGGGCTCCTTGGAATTCTGCAACCTCAGCAGGAAATTTGATCCCAAGCACATTTACATGGATGAAGGTGGCGTTATGTGGAGCTTCAAAGAGGCAGGCAGGTGGGCTTAGGAGATGTGATAGCTGATTAGGAGGTCATAGACTAAGTCTGGTTTATGTAACAAATAAAATAAAATGTTTTCAACCAAAACTCATGAATTTTACACATACAGAATGGTGGGAAATGTCTGTATCTTATGCAAAGAGTTTAATTCCATTTCTGCACCCCGCTATGTGCAAGGTTAATCAGACTGCTACACAAGGCTGCTGGCCCAAATTTTAATGCATTCATTGTGTTTCAGAGACTTGGAATGGCTAATTGTGGATAACAAGCTCCTGGATTATAATAGTCACCCCAGCCCACAAGTACACCTCTACCCCGATATAACGCGGTCCTCGGGAGCCAAAAAATCTCACCGCCTTATAGGTGAGACCGCATTATATCAGGCATGGTGCCGGGCTGGACAGGCTTTCCTGGCAGTGATTTAAAGGGCCCGGTGCTCCAGCTGCTGTGGGGAGCCACAGGCCCTTTAAATCACCACTGGAGCTTCAGCAGCCAGGCTCGGGCAGGGATTTAAAGGGCCTGGGGTTCCCCGCAGTGGCTGAAGCCTCTGGCCCTTTAAATCACCACTTGAGCCTGGCTGCCAGAGCCCCAGTGGGGATTTAAAGGGCCCGGTGCTCCAGCTGCTGCGGGGAGCCCTGGTCCCTTTAAATCCCCGCCGGAGCTCTGGCAACGGGGCTCAGGTGGGGATTTAAAGGGCCTGGGGCTCCCCGCAGCGGCCAGAGTCTCTAGCCCTTTAAATCCCCGCCCGAGCCTGGCTGCCGGAGACCCGGGCTCTGGCGGCAGGGCTTGGGCGGGGATTTAAAGGGCCTGGGGCTCCACACGAATTCAGATATAACGTGGAAAAGCAGCAGGGCTCGGGTGGCGCTTTAAAGGGCCCGGGGCTCCCCACTGCTTTACTGTGTTATATCCGAATTTGTGTTCTATTGGGTCGTGTTCTATTGGGGTAGAGGTGTATGCATTTGAGTTAGTATTAGGAAGAGTATAATTCTACAGCAATAGCTCATTATCTTTCAGTGGTTTGAGCAGTTCTGGTTGCAATTAAGACTACAGTAACCTATAAAGGGCATTCAGATCTTTTGCATCTCCTCTTCAGAGGCGTGCAATACAAATAGTCTTGGCAGAATTTAATTTTTTAGAATAATTTTGACAGCTAATATCAATATTTATTTTTTAGCAGTTTTTTCAATCGTTATAGATTTTACATTTTCACAGTTGCAGGAAATTATGGGGGGGAGGAATCAGACAATTATTTAATGACAGTAGACATGAGATTCAAAAAGTTAGAGCTTTGCAAACCATTGAAACACAAATTGCCAACTTCACATATCAAAATATCCAGAGCAAATATCCTTAAGTCAATATATCATACCTGTTTTTACTATTTGTTCGCTAGCCCATTTGCAACAAGCCTAATTTAAAAGTCTAAATCCCTGGGTTTTGACTCTTAAGTTCTCAAGCAGCATTTTTCTCATTTTGCCTAACTATAAATTTTGATCATTATCAATGGAAAGATATTTTTGGTGGTTTATGTGTGTACGGTGAAATCAATGTTTACCAACATTTACCAATAATCTAATCATTCCAAGCCTAAATACAGGCTTGGGAGAAGGATATTGTGATGGGAAATTTGAAAGAAGCCAGTGCAAAGCCCAGCAAATGTCCTGCTAGGCTTTGCCACTAATTGTCAAATGTAAGGGTTTGGAAAATTTGGGGGACCTTGGTAATAGTGGAGAAGAGGCTTGCCCAAGGATTAACAGGACTTGAACACAGGTCTGGAGAGCCATCAGGTAATAGACACCACCACACCACCAGCTGTAACCCAGTTATTTCCTGTGATCTGCGCACTGCAGCAGATGTACACTATGGGAAGTCGCGCCAGAGAGACCTGATTGGCTGCTGCCCTGGAGGTTCCCAGTTGACCATTTGATCCCATATAAGTCAACTGGACATAGCAGGAAGTGTTCAGGCAACAATGTGGATCCCCAGCGAACTGCCATGACTGATTCTGGTCCTGAGCTCACAGCATTAACTTTGGCTCTGACTTGGATTCTTCTGACTTTTTCTCCATACCCAGAACCCCGACACAAATTCAGACCTTGAGCTGTTTGAGCCTTGCCGTAGCACACTGACTGCTTGTCAAGGAGCTGCCTGGGGAGGGGCTAATTCCACGGGTTCAAATCGGCCGTCCAAACCAGACAATGAAACTGTGATTGCCTATCATGATAGGGAAGAGCATAATGCAAGTGGCTTTATCTCACAATGGCAGAACCACTCATGAGGCTTTCTCAAGTTCCAACACAGGCAACCTTAGAAGCATTTAGGAGGAATGCTCTACAGCTCTGAGCGTTTTGGTTTACATAATTAATTGCCAATAACTGTTTGAATTACAAGGAAAGGCCTGACAGGTACCAAATAGGAATAATTAGCCTGAGTCTGCTGCTTTGGATTTAACTGCCACGAATAATATTAGTTCAAAATTATCTTCTAGCACTCACATATGAGAAGGTTATGACATGGGCCAGGGTCTACACTTAGAGACTTTTGACAGTATAGTAATGTTGGTTAGGGGTGTGACTTGTGGGGGTGGGGGGGATCGACATTTCTATACCAGCAAAAGTGCTCGTTTAGATGCAATAAAAGTGCTTTTGCCAGGATAGTTTATTTTGCTCAGTGAACCATGATAAGCTGCATCTACACTTGGAGGTAGACCTGGCTTAAGTCTATCAAAGTCACTATATAATGATAGTGTCACTAGAGCTGAACAAATACTTGATTGGTCTCCTCTTCCTCCCTCTCCTCCCCCCTGTTTGGTGGCTAAACAGAAAAAAAATTGTGTGTTTTTTTTTTTTTCCTTCCTAAAATGAAAACCAGAAAAAACCTCATTCCGGTTGATCTGAAATGTCCATTTGAGTCCATGCTCTCTAATTTTTGTGTTCTTTTTATTTTCCAGCCAAAACTAGTTTCCATATCCACTGATAATTTTGCTGCCTCCCAAAATGCATTTTTTGGGGGGGCAAAATTACTATTTGCTGAAAAAATATCATCCATCTCCCAGTGTCACTACATAGGGTAATAGATTCCACAAATGGAGGAGCTGGAGAGTCAATGAATTCCAGCTGGAGAGTGTGGAAGACAGGAAGAGTGCTGTCTCCATGGCATGGACCTTCTCTACCTTCCTTTGACACACCCAGAGTCTTTTCTGTGAGGTTTGAAACCTGCTCAGATGGAGGGGGAAGGCTGGGATGGTGTCTTGGGGTGCATGGTGGGATGGCTGCTCTCTGCAGCTTCATATTCCCTGGAAACCTTCTGGACTCAAGTAGGTAAATTAAACCTGAACCTGTCTGCAATAACTTTCCTGCTTTCTGTGTACTGTCCTCCTGAGGAGAAAGGGATATTTCGAGGGAGTATAGGAGCGCCCCTGGCAGCAGTGACTGGAGGCACTGGGATAGCAGAGGGGGGCAGGAAGCACAGGGGAAGCCCAATCCCTTTGGGGATCCATTGGTTTTTGGGTGGGATGTCTAATAGCCACTTCCAGGACGGGAAGAAGGGAGTCAAATCCTGAGAGGAGAATTTGTAGAGAATTCTGCAAGTGGAAACTCTCAACATTTCCCCTCCCTTGTGGGACAGCAGCCCTTGCAGAGGTCACTAGGGCCTATGGGAATTAAATGTTCTTTGCAAAATAAAGTGAGGAGACTGACGTAGTGTGAAAGGACTCATCACAATTACTTAGCTTGAGAGCATGCCGAGGCCTGGCACGGGAGTCTTGGGGCTGCTTCCTTGGCGTGTATTTTATTTCCAAAGAGAGTGGTTAATATACGTTAGATCTGGCTGAAAAGATGCCAACTGAGGCTGTGCCACGGGCTGAGGAATTGGAGAAGACCAAGAGGTGGAGTCACAGTGTTGTTTGCCTTTGTGTGCAGAGTTATATCTCTATCCCAGTCTGTTTTGGATAAAAGTGAAATCCAGACAAGCTTATTGGCAGTGTTGGCTTCCCTTTGAATTTTTGTTTATTGCCTTAATTTGTGGTGCATCAAATGCTGCAAAACCCCGGGAAGTTTATGAGTAGAATGGTTTCATAAAGCGAGGCGGACACAAGCAGCTCACATCAGTGCAGCTCCCATCAGTACCTCTGTGTAACGGGATAACTCAAGGGCAGCAGGGTTAAGGCCCTTGGTTTGTGCGCTATTAATGGCTCACATGATACCAACATTTGACTCCTATCAAGCAATTTGGCTTCTGTCAGAAAATGCTCTTGCTTTCCCTGTGCAACTCCCAGCCAATGAATGGGAGTCTGAGAGACACATGGTACAGACAAGAGAAAGGCTGAGGGAGCAAATCCTCCTCTGTCAGGGCTGCTAAAAGCCTCAAGTGTGGTGGCTTTCAAACAGGGGTATGTGTACTCATGGGGGAACACAGAGGTCTTCTAGGGGGACTCAACTCATCTAGATCAGTATTTCTCAACCTGGAGGTTGTGACTTCTAGGGGGGTCACAAGTGAAGGGCCAGCATTAGGGGGTGGCAAGCAGGGCAATTGCCTTGGCCACAGGGAGCCCCACAAAGGTAAATTACATGCTTCAGCCCTATGTGATAGGACTCAGGCTTCAACTCTACCATCCAGAGCTCTGGCTTCAGACAAGGCTCACAAGTGAAAATCAGGCTCAAGTATCACACTGAAATGTAAGCACAATAGTTATATTCCAATCAATTTATTTTATAATTATATGGTCAAAATGAGAAAGTAAGCAACTTTTCCAGTAATAGTGTGCTGGGATATTTGTATTTTTGTGTCTGATTTTGTAAGCAAGTAGTTTTTAAGTGAGATGAAACTTGGGGTACGCAAGACAAATCAGACTCCTGAAAGGGGTACAGTAGTCTGGAAAGATTGAGAACCATTGCCCAAGTGCAGCAGAAATAGCAAGTAGGGTATAGGCAGGGGAGGTGCAGGCCAGCAGTTGAGTGTGGATCAAGTGCTCTGTAGATCTGCTGGCCATTGCCCTCTAAGGGTACGTCTACACTGGCAGAGTTACAGGGCTGGCAATTACAGCACCGCTCAGAGAGCGCTGAAGGGAAACCGCTGTTGTGTGTTCACACTGTCAGCTGCCTGCACAATAACGTGTTCACACTTGGGTGGGTGCGGAGCTGCTCAGTTTGCAGTGCTAGTATCGCTTGGAGCGTGTCCGCTTGGCGCTCCATAATGTTTAAGAGCCGCTCCGTGACTTTGTTCTGGAGCGCCACAGTCTCCTTTCGGTCCCTCTTCTCGCTGTCCCACCACTCCTTCAATTTTTGTTTTTCGCCCGCGGCATGCATCATGACATCACACAGAAAGTCCTCCTTAGTTCTTCGTGGCTGCTTTCTAATTCTGCATAGCCGTTCAGCCGGCGATAACAAAGAAGGAGGCTGGGCTCCCAAGGTCAGATTTGTGGAGCCAAAATGCAACATTTTACAGAAGCAGTATTGTTTGCAACACACAGACCACTGATTCAGTGATTTAAAACACAGCCAATATTCACATACCTGTTACTACCTGGCTGACCCCAGGCAAGCACACATGAGCCACAAGACCCCCAAAATGGTGAGTACTGCAGGGGCAGGGGAAATCAGTGTTCCAGGACCGTACTGTACACTGGGCATGTGGCTGTTGGGGAGAGCCAGCACTGTAGTGGGGGCATTATGATCATTACTGTCCCCACATTTTCTACAGGCTGTGTTCATTATGGAAGATATATCACTGCTGAGGATGAGTAGGGAATCCAGGGAGGGTCTTCTCCAAGATTGCGGCTTCCGCCCTGGCCCTTATGCGGCTCGCCTGTGTGCAGCAATGGTCCCCCCAGTGACGGCAGAGTGGCACGGGAAAGTTACCCTTAATGGGGCAAGAAACAAAGCAGCTCTGCCAAAGAACCTGCGGCAGTGGATTGCCCAGTATCTCCATGAGAATTTCCTGGAGATCTCTGAGGCAGATTCCCGTGAAGTGAGGGAGTCAATCAACACCCTGTTCCGCCGCTCAGACTAGGCATGTGGAGGCAGGGCCGGCTCCAGGCACCAGCTTGTCAAGCAGGTGCTTGGGGCGGCCACTCCAGAGAGGGGCGGCACGTCCGGCAATTTGGCGGACGGTCCCTCACTCCGGCTCGGAGCGAACGACCTCCCGCCGAATTGCCACCGCAGATCGCGATTGCGGCTTTTTTTTTTTTTTTTTGGTGGCTGCTTGGGGCGGCCAAAACCCTGGACCCGGCCCTGTGTGGAGGTACACACATCATACAGACACAATCTTGCTTTCTGCAACCCTCTTGCCCCCAACATCTCACTTCAGCGATTCCCCAAAGCAAAGCCACTTACCAGGGGCCTCCTCTCCTGTTTGTGCTTCACCAAGCTCTGAAAGCTGTGACTGGCTAGCCTCCTCCGGGGTAGAGAAAAGTTCCTGGCTGCACGCATCTCTGATCTCTGAGTTGTCCTCTGCCTCTGGGTCCCCCTCCACATCCTCGTCCAAGAATTCCTCCTCCTGATTCAGTCCACTCTCCACTGGCACGCAAGCAACTGAAGTGTCCAGTGGCCTTCACAGTGGAGGTGGATTGCCACCGAGTATCACGTCCAGCTCTTTGTAGAACCAGCAGCTTGTGGGCGCAGCACTGGAGCAGCAGTTTGCCTCCCGCGCCTTGTGGTAGGTGTTCTGCAGCTCCTTCACTTTGACCCCGCACTGCAGTGTGTCCTGGTCATGCCCCTTTCTGTCATGCATTGTGAAATCTGTCCGTAGGTATCATAATTCCTACAGCTGGAGTGCAGCTGGGACTGGACAGCCTCCTCTCCCCAAATGCTAATGAGGTCCAGCAGCTCGGCATTACTCCAAGCAGGGGATTGTCTGGTGCGTGGAGCAGGCATAGCCACCTGGAAAGATGCGCTGAGACCACTGCATGCATCGCCGAGCAAACAGGAAGGGGACTTTCAAAATTCCCCTGGAATTTAAGGGGTGGGGCTGACAGTTGGTCACCTGGGGGCAGGGCAGTAGAGTTCAAACTGTTGACCAGAGAGGCGAGAACAGGCATTGTGGGACATTGTGGGACAAGCATTGTGGCCTCCCGGAGGCCAATTGGAGTGCTGTAATCGACCAGGGTGTCTACACTCACACTGTGGCATTGTACCCTCGGTGCAGAAAGCTGTACGCTTCTCTGAGAGGTTTTTTTACAGCGCTGCAACTGTGCAGTTTCTGCGCACTAAGTGGCTTGACAGCGTGTACACCTTGGGAGTTACAACGCAGAAAGCTGTTTTACTGCGCAGAAACTTGCCAGTGTAGAGAAGGCCTAAGACGGAGAGTGCAGGAGCAGCAGGGTTTCCCTAAGGCTGCAGTAGCAATTGTTCAGTAGCCTGGAGAAAGGGCAGTGAATTCCTTCTTTCCAGCCCCTGACTTTCTCAGGCGTGTCCCAGGGGACAAGGAGTAGTCCTTACCCTCTAATTTATCTGGCTCCCTTGAATTAGCTGCATAGAAACATCCAGGTGCATGTTCAGAGGCTGAGAAGCCTAGCAAGGCCTCGGGCTGCTACTCCCCATTCACAACCACCACAGAATAGCATCTGTTAATGGAGCTGCTCCCCCAGTCGTATCAAATGATACTATATATGCATGACTGAGCTCTTCACACTATGTCTCTGCAGGCTAGGGCTGTGAAGCCATGGTCTTTGGAATAATGGGACTACATTGTGTGGAGCAGGGAGAGTCAGACACCTTCTTGGATCAGATACCGTGGGCCAACCCAGTGCCAGGTACGGAGAACACAAACACTCAGCTGTGTGCCGATGTTCGGTTCCAAAGACCCACGTTCAGCATGTTGCATAGAGTCAGCGCTGCCACAGTGCAAGGAGATTTAACATCCTTTTCAAGGAAGCAACAAGAGATGCGTTGAACCGTGAATGTTTTACTGAGGGCTTGGAGGAAGAGCTGGTTACCGGTTTGCATACATCTGCATTTGGTCCTCTGTTCCCCCAGGCAGCTGCTTCAGTCTGGTAGGGAACTGGGAGTCAGAAGACCTATTACCAGCGCTGATACTGACTTGCTGGGTGACCTTGAGCAGGACTCTTAACTTACCTAGACCTCAGTTTTCCCCATTAGTAAAACAGGGAAAATTACACCAACCCATTGGTTAAAGCACTTTGAGCTCTTTGGATCAAAGGCGCCATGGGAGTGTGAAGGGTATTATTCTAATCAAACTCTGGAGTGGATTATGTAGTTCATTGGGCTGGCGTTGCTGTTACAGGAGTTGGTCCAGGAGAGTTCCCTTCCAGCCCAGATGATTCTACAATTAGGGTGACTTTAGGTTTTTTTTCGTGAGTGGTGATGGTGGTTTAAAACATTTCCTTAACCTTGGTTTCAGCTTTCTCTGCTTTAACCCCACACAGCTCTCTAGGGTGGGGATTTAATTCTTGTATGCTGTGACCCTGAGTACTTGTGAAAGTGTATTAAGTGCTGAGATATCAGACTGACTCTGGGTGCCTCTTCTTTCTTCTCCAGGAAGGCTGCGATGTGTCTCATGGTAAAGGCAAAGGAATGCAAATTTCTGCCGCAGCTAAAAAAAGACTATTAGACCTAATAAGCCTGTGCACGCTTGCATGCAGTGTTCAGCTGTAAATATGACCCATGTTTATAACACTGTTCTGCTCAAAAGCATGAAAGACCATCTACCTCCACTTACTTTTTTTTTAGCTGCTTAAGAAATATATACACACATGTCTAATATGTTTACGTTAGCAGGAAGCAGGCAAATAGTTTTAGAGATAATGTTTCAGCCCATTGTGAGTTACATGCTCTGCAAAGATTGTTTCTTTTGTATCATAATTTACAATGGGGGAGGGCGGGAGAAGCTGAAAAAATCTCTCCAAACCCCTTTGGTCCGAGGAATGATCCACAGGAATTTCCATTATCCTCCCCTCACCCAAAGAAACTTGAGATTGTTTGCAAAGGGAAAAGGAGATGAAACACTCCTGATCCTTTCCATATATTATGGGGATTAATTCTTTTAATCTTCTTGCAGTCATCACTCAATTATGGTAGGCTGAGCGTATGTAGCTTATTTCCACCACTTGTGGGGAGAACTGTGGGGTGATGAGAGGTTGAAAGTCCAAGGAAGGAAAGGATCGGTTTAGAGGAGAAAACTTTTTAAGCTAAAGACAAATCCTATTCCCGGTTTAGGGTCCAGGGAAAAGCTGCGTCTGCACTGGCCTTTTCCCCCCTAAAATTTCCCATCATCCATGGAACCAGTGCAGTTCCTTCATTGTCCCAAGGGCGGCAGAGCTAGAATAGAGCACCCACTGGTGTTCTGATCACTGTGTCAGAGCAGGTCTAGACGACCTGGTATTTGGAATGTCAGCAGCCACCACTGCCTTGTCTACACTAGTGCTCCTGCTCTTGCTACTCATTGGGGCTGCACAGTCAAAGCAACTAAAAAGGCTAGTATAGACCAATTATTTCATACAGGCCAACAAACAGGAACCCAATGGTAATGACTTCCAGCTGCTGTCAACCTGGTCTGGAATTGAACTGGTGAGCAAATGGGATGCCATATTCCTCTTATGTTAATATAATAGAAACCTTTATTTGTTATCATAACGCTCTGGTATTGAGCTCTGCAGGTTCAGTGTTTATCTCATCCCTGTTCATCTGAGGCTCTGACCAATCACTCTAGAGAGTAAAGTCTCCAGGGCTTTGGTGAGCTTCTTAGCAGGAATGAATATAGCTTCCTTTGCCAGTAAGGTAGCTAGATTTATCCATAAAAACAACAAGGAGTCTGGTGGCACCTTAAAGACTAACAGATTTATTTGGGCATAAGCTTTCATGGGTAAAAACCTCACTTCTTCAGATGCATAGAGTGAAAGTTACAGATGCAGGCATTATATACTGACACATGGAGAGCAGGGAGTTACTTCGCAAGTGGAGAACCAGTGTTGACAGGGCCAATTCGATCAGGGTGGATGTAGTCCACTCTCAATAATAGATGAGGAGATGTCAATTCCAGGAGAGGAAAAGCTGCTTCTGTAATGAGCCAGCCACTCCCAGTCCCTATTCAAGCCCAGATTAATGGTGTTAAATTTGCAAATGAATTAATGCTTACACACTGAGAGTGGCCATCTAATGCTTTAGTGCACACCCCTTTCCAGTATTTCAAGTACATAAAAGGTTGTTACAAGGAGAAGGGAGCGAAATTGTTCTTCTTAACCTCTGAGAAAAGGAAAAGGAGCAATGGGCTTAAATTGCAGCACAGGCGGTTTAGGTTGAACATTAGGAAAAACTTCCTAACTGTCAGGGTGGTTAAGCACTGAAATAAATTGTCTAGGGAGGTGGTGGAATCTCCATCATCGGGGATTTTTAAGAGCAGGTTGGACAAACACCAGCCAGGGATGGTCTAGATAACACTTAGTCCTGCCATGAGTGCAGGGGACTGGACTAGATGACCTCTCAAGATCCCTTCCAGTCTTATGAGTCAAAACAACACAAAAAATAGCAATTATCTTAGACCTTCAAAAACCCACCTCTAACCATCCATACACTAACAACTCACTCCCACCCCCTGATCCCGCCTTCATCCATTCCGACCTCAAATACTTGTACACAAAGGAAAGCCCTGCAACATGGCTGGAAGGTGAACAATTCTGAGCAACGAGGGACCCTAGGGGAAGTATATTCCAGAGGATGCCCTGCCAGCAGCTCCCTCCTCTCTATATTGAGACAATTGCTCAGATTGCTGCTGTGGTAGTATGGAGCGAGGAGTGAGGCTGTCTTGCAGGTGACGGGGGTACAAACCGTTTAGAACTTTAAAGGTCAGAACCAACACCTGGAATTCTACCCATAGACCCATTGGCCACTATTACACCTCACAGAACCCCATGAAAAGTTCAGCTTCTTAAACAGACTGCTGCATTCTGGAAACACTTCAGCTTCTGAATTGTCCCAAGGTGCAGCCCATTACATTACTCTAATGCATGGTAACTTCTCAGACTACAGGAGCCAGGCATGCACTGCCAGGAGACAGTGTTGTTAAATTCTTGGTCTAGCTGGCAGGGCTAAAGGGAGTCCCTTTAGGTCAAATTCTGCCCTGGGCCACACCTGAGCAACTCTAGTGAATTCATTAAGTCTTCAGCAGGGTTGGTCAGGACAGAATTATTCAGCTCTTTGTCCATAGCCAAGTGCTGGTACAGCAAAGCACTGGGAAGAAAGGATCCTTCAGTCCCACTGGTTCTGCTAGCTCATCTGTGTCCGTTACACTCTGAAAATACAGGGAATAAAGGCAAACTGTTTAACTTCTAAGATGATTATATGGGATACAAATAGCCTGCGGGTGTGTATTCTTCACACCGGTGCATGTCTTAACCAGTGCCATAGGAACCAGTAATGACCACTGTCTGTCTCCGTGGAAACTGCTTCTCATGATGTAATCCCTCCCCCCCCCATTAGTGCAAGCAAAGCCATGGAGGGCTGTTGCAGTGGTCAGAGTCCACAGTGAGGGTAAGATGAGAAGCTTAAGACTCCTGGTGTCAGAAGTAAATTAAACTGGATAAAGAATGAGGATATGATTGTGGTCTTCCCAGCCTGGGATCCTGCCCTGAATCAATGGGGACTCTCAAAGCCTCAGGAACCGGTTTGAGGGGAATCTGAAATCTGACAGTCAGCTCTCTGATGGGCAAATAAAAGGCAAGGATACATAAAGAAATAACAGATGAGCCCAGTCAAACTAGAACAGGGGATTGTTGGCCAAAAAGTGAAAAGAGCTCTGTCTAAGAAAAGGCAAAGAAAAGCACAGAATGAACTCTGACCCTGCTGCAGCAAGAATGAGAGAGAGATCCAGTTCTGCTGCCTTACATGGGTCGGTTAGGCTGGTAAAACCAAAGAGTATGGTGGGCTTAAGAGCCAGGTTAATGCTGCAAGGGATATGAGACTAAGATAGAATTGAACGATTCCTCAACTTGCACTTTCCTAGCTCTGCTCCACTTTGAGACCTCAATTGAGCAAAACAATAAAGCATCAACTAAAATCCATCTCTATTTAGCGAAGCTTTTAAGAATGTTCTCATGTCAATGGGACTTTAGCATGGCAATTGGATATGCTTAAGAGCCTTGGTGTATGGTGGGACTGCTGAACTGGGCCCTGAGAGCTTCTCTCTCTCTCTCTCTCTCTTCTCTTTCTTATTATCCTTATAACTTTCTGAATGTTTCCTGTGGGTAATAACAGATGAGGATTCCAAGTTACTAAAACTAAACTGGCTATTTATTAAAAGAACTATAGACAGAGATACTGCAGCTAGCATTCTAGCCATGTGCACACAGACTGACTTCCTGATGCTTTCTCCACCTCTTCCCTCCTGCCACCTGTGCTCATCCTTCCAAGTTCCATGCAGGTTGCTACAGTTAAGGCTTCTAAAACAGAGACGTGCATCTGAGGCCCTTTGGGACAGATCCTGTTTTTGCATGCATGACTCCTGTAGTCTTCTCTGAAAGCAGCGCACTTCTGTCTGAGAGCAGGATTTTTGCTGTCTGATTGTGAATGGAATAAAGGTCACTTGAGAGCCTGATTTGCTATCATGTTTCTCCAATTTTACATGAGTCTATGTAAACTCTTTGAGATCAGTGAAATTACACTGGTGTAAAACTGGAGGTATGCAGTGGTGAATCTCGTCCTTTCTTAAATGACCAGCAGGGAAAGAAGCTGAACAGTTAGTGGGGTTTTTCCAGGTCCACTTCTGATGATTCTATACTGCCTCCCTAATACTACTAATGTCTATGTATCCCAGAACTGACTTGGTCATGGAGTGTCATTTCATGAAGTTGCTGTTTCCTCCCTGGGACCCCATGCGGTAGAGCAGTGCTTTATCTCCATTTTGAAGGTGGGACACAGAAAGGCTAAGTGACTTGCCTAAGGTCACACAGGCAAGTCTATAGTGCAGTAAGGAATTGAACCTGGGTCTCCTTCAGCCTTGCCCAATGCCGTAACCTCCTGGCCAACCTTCCTCCCATGAACTCTCCTAAGAAAGACAAAAAGGGACCATGCACCCTAGATGGCCTTAACACTTAAAATGAGAACATAACAAAGGCTTGTCCAGTTACGATAATAAGTCATTGCTGGGTCTAGTGGAAAGGCGGCCACAGCACAAAAGCCATGATCAGAACTGGCCTCCTTGTTGGCAGATGCAGCAGTGAGGCCAAGGAATGAATGGGGCCTGGAGGCTGCACTCCTCTCACACCCGTGGGATGGTTGCAAAGCTATTTGGATTAGTCTGTCCATTGAAGCCATTTGTGTCAGGGATGGTTCCGAGAAAACAAGAACTGCTCCCCGCTTTCCTCACCCAACATTGGCCCAAAACTCAAATGCAACCCAAAATAGAACATGTGGTGGGGTTTGAGAAAGTTTGGTTAACTATTTTTTCATTAGTTTTTGGTTTAGCTGCTGAGCTCTCTCACTCTTGCATTCCAATGTGCCAAAATACAGCCAGAAAGTCTTCTCTCCTGCTTTTTCTGGCATCGCTAGACACCAGGCACACTGCATGTGACTGTTCCCATGGCATTTCCAGCCTGTTTCTGCACATTTGGAGAGTCCAGCTAAACCTTGGTGGATCGACATACAACCTTTGAGTGGTGATAAGAACCAAGCTCAAACCCGGAACAATTCCTAGGTCATCTCTCACCAGTTTGTCTTACTGAAGGTCAGGGCTGCAGGGGATATTGGAGGCACAGGAGAGCACTCTATACTGATCTCAGATCTTAATGTTCTTACATCCTGAGCTTTCAGTCACTTCCAAACATCAACCAGGTTTGGAAAACAGGGTTTTATCTGGACCAGATCTGTGCTGTTGTTTCAGGTGTAAAGACATCAGGCCTGATTCTGATCCCATTTGCTCTAGTGTAAATGCAGAAGTCATTGGAGTTACACCAGTGTAAAACTGATGTAAGTGACATCAGAGTGAGTCCCTTACTGTGTAAAAGTAATTGCAGGGTTTGTGCAGAAATTATGGGCTCAATAAGGACAATTTGCTACTGATGTGGGAGTAAACTATGAGCAACAAAGGAAGCATCCTGATTCAAGTTGCCCTTTAAACACTGACCTTCCAGAGTGGGGTTTGGATTAGTTGAAGGAGCCAAGTAACTGACACTGGGTACAACAGCTGTGAAAGTGTTCTCATTAGGGCTGGTTGTTTCTTGCAGTGAACTGTGTGTCACATTGAAAACTGATACCGTGAAAGAAAATAGTCCCCGTCCTCCTTGTGTCCTCCTCCTCTGGAAATCCATGGGGTGATGTGTATTTATTTCTAAAGATATATGATCAAACACATGAAATACCAAAGGAGCAATTAAGAAAACAAATGAATAATAAAATAAAAAATTCCAAGGTTCTCTTTTTCTGTTTTAGCTGAAGCTCAGATGTAAACCAAATGGTTAAGGACAGCAACTCTCCCTGTGCCATATAATATGCAGTTCTAGGTTCCTGGAGGTACTCATAACTGAGTTATAAGGTGCCACGTAACATTCTGGCTGGCATGTATGAAACCACAATGTGAAGCCAAGCCATAGCTCTTAGTGGCTGGAAGGTGAACAAGTCACCTAATCATTCAGTTGTTAATCATTGACTATGTTATAATCCCACTGAAATCTGCAATGAGTGAACCTAAATATGTGGAGGTGCAATTTGGATAAGCACCCAGAATCCCTGGTCCTTATGGGATTGGAGTCTGCAAAATCTGAAGCCTCGCAAGAAACAGGGCCTCAAAAGATTTCTGGAACTTCCTGCTTCTGCTCAGATCACAGTTAGAAAAGTTCAGAGGTCACCAAAACGAAAACGGCTGGGGAGAGGAAATGTGACCCAAACATCCTCCAGTCTCAGGAATAATTTGGTTTGAGTTTTGGGCAAAAGATTTTACTGTATCCAGACCAATTTCTCCATCTGTAATTAAAAGCCCTGTCCCTTATCAAAAAATAATTGCTCCAATAATAGCTTATTGCAAACTGTAGTGCTTGGTGCTATTGAGCTAGGATTTTTCAAAGGTGTCAAAGGGAATTAGTTGTCCAACTCTTAGTGAAATTCACCCAATGCAGTATTATTTTTATATATAAACAGTAATAATTATTATTTGTACTACCACTGATTGTATGGAGCTCTGATTATGGTTGGGTTTCCTTGTGGTAGGCACTGTACAAACATAGAATAAGGCAGTCTCTGCTCCAAAGAGCTTGTGCTTTAAACTGACAAAACAGAAGAAGGGTTGGGGAGAAGTGTGTGTGTGTGTGTGTGTGTGTATTCATAAAGGTTTCTAGTTCTACTTCACAGCCAAATTTTCCTTTCACTCCTGTGGAACCTTATTGAAATCAATGGAGTTGCACAGCTGTAAGTGAACACAATTTGGCCTTCACTCATTATTCAGGCAAAATTGCTATTGGGTCAGCACTCAGTTACACTGAAGTCAATTAAGTTACTCTGGTTGACACCAGCATGACTGAGCAGAATTTGGCCCAGTGATTGCGATGGGAGTTCTGAGTGAGTAATGATTTGCCCTGCACTGCTTTTGCTTTTAAGACTTGTTTTTTTAATACAAACCCCTCATTCTTGTTCAATTCTTCCCCTTCCTCAGCCCCAGCCTTTTCTCCTTTCTCTGATGGTTGAGTCTGTCAGCCTTTGCCTGAGGCATCTCATATTCTGTTTTAGAAGAGGTGGACTTAGCCAGTCTAGGGCTGTGATGAATTAGCTTGTGTTTGTTCAGCACAAAGCACTATATAATTGCTTAGCATTATTATTATTGGCTGAATGTTTCTTGCTGCTTGATAATGCTAACCTAACCCAGTGGTTACAAGACTAATCCAATGGTCTCTTTGTGGAAAGTTCTGCACACAGGACAAAAATACTGGTTCCAGGCCTTGGCTTCCCTTTGGTTTTGCAAAGTGCCATTTTTCACTTTTAAAGGATAGATTCCTTGCCATGGAAAGGACATTGATTACTTGCATTACAAGACATGGGTGCACACAGAGCAAGAATAGCTTTGTGGTTAAGCACTGGAGTGGGAGTCAAAAGAGATCCCAGATTATATTCCTGGCTCTGCCAACTACTGACATCCTGTGTGACTTTGGGAAAGTCACTTCCTTTTCTTGTGTCTACATTTTGACTCTGGAAAATGGGGATGAAAATTCTTACCTACCGCAGAGGGATATTGCGAGACTAAGAGAATTAAATGTTTGTGCTGAGATCCTCTGATGGGGGTTGCCATATCAGAGCAATGTATGGCTTGTTAGTATGAGATCCCTGCTGAAATAGGGCAAGTGTACTCCTGTTTGTTCCTGACCTCAGTTTCGCAGAGATATCAGTAGTGAGGGGTAGGAGTCTGCCTGGGTTGCTTTTCACCTGCACTGGGAAGGAGAGAAGAGGGCAGATTGTTGAGTTTAAGGGGACTTGGCTTCAGGGGACTTGGTGCCAGATCTTGCATTTCTTGAGCACTCAAAACTTCCTGCAATTTCAAAGAAAGTCAGGACCCTTGTGGAGGAGGAGGAAGCAATGATGTAGGATTATGCCAATAGACAGCAGAAGAAAAGCTCAAATACTTTATTGACCATGGGCCAAATCCTGGTACCTGGGCACAGCCCAAGTGAATGGATTATGACCTGATCCATGGTGAAGGAGGGGTAGGAGTCTCCCTCTGCGATCACAGAGGGGCAGCAGAGCCTTACACTAATCATGGCTAAAATGGAGCCTCTTCTCTTTCCTCATTTTGTTTTGCCCCAATCCTGTGTGCTGGGGTGAAGCCCTCCAAACAGAGGTGTGGGAACCCCCATGCACTGGGAATACACGAGAGCCACTGCATTTGAATCTTCCTGCTGCAGCACTTTGGTCCAAGGATTCTGCCCTCACCATTTGTCTAGAGTGGAGATTTAAAGTTCCCTTGTATTAATTCTTTCATAGGTGTCATGTAGTATGCATCGTGTTTTCTCTCTGCCTTAAAAACAGAGGAAAAAGATGACTTTTTGGCTTTACACCAATCGTCAAAGCTCTTATATATTACATTTAAAAAGCGCATTAAACTTGGCTTCTGCAGCTCTGAAAACATAAACTATAAATCCACGCCTTGACGTGGAATCAATAATCGAGTCATGTCAGCTGGATTTTAAACATAGTTCTAAGCCTAATAAAGGAACAAGATTATAGTAAAAATGTGCTGCCCTCAGCAGGAAGCACCTGCCAGGCTGTGGGCTGCTTACGCCAGTATTTAGCAGCAGTAAATCTTTGCATATGGAGAGGCTCAAGCAATGAAAACTATTTGATTTCTTGCACTCACCATCTGAAATGGTACTTGATACAGTTTTCCTACCGGCCTTTAACAGCTGCAGGAGTGAATGCCTAAGTGTGAAGAACATCAGGAGTGAATGATTTCTACTTGGGATAGGCCAAGGAAAATAAACCTCTAAGAATCAGAAAGGGAAGGCAAGCAAGAAAGTGGTGATTGTACTCTCCTTGTGGCTGCCCAAGGGGAACTGCCAGTTCTGTGTGTTGTTAAGGAGTGACTCAGGAGCCTGGTTGTTAAAACTGTGGCTTTTCCATGGAAACCCTGTTGCCATAGAGGGTCCACACACAGTTCATTTATTTAAATCATTTGACAGCATTCTGAGTAATAAAGGGGGGAAAAAAAAGATCAGCCCAAGTTTTCTTTAACAGTTGCACAGATGAGGTTGGATAAATGCTCCTCCAGGTGATGTAGTGTGACATAATGAGTTTTGCCTAAATCAAGGAAATCAGCATTTAGATCTGTATGGGCCAGTTTTGCAAAATCGCTCTGCTCCATTTAGACACCAAACTAATTATGGGCAGCTTTTCAAAGAAGCTCAAATGTTGGTGTAGCGGGGCGGCCTGGCTTCCAGGCGCCCCAGGAAGGGACGAGCCAGAAAAGCCGCCAGAGTGGGCGGAGCCACTGCGGCCTGTCCCCGCCCCCCGGAAGTCAAGGGGCGGGACAGGAAGTATAAAGGCCAGGCCCCAGCGCTCAGTAGCTGGCCGGCAGCGGGAGAGGACAGACGCTGGTGCCCGAGCTCCCGCGGACCTGAGCCTGCCGAGGGCCCGGTATCCCGAGGAGGACTGGCCGAGCCTGCCGAGAGCCCGGTATCCCGAGGAGGACTGGCCGAGCCTGCCGAGAGCCCGGTACCCTGAGGAGGACTGGCCGAGCCTGCCGAGAGCCCGGTATCCCGAGGAGGACTGGCCGAGCCTGCCGAGAGCCCGGTACCCTGAGGAGGACTGGCCGAGCCTGCCGAGAGCCCGGTACCCTGAGGAGCGGTTTGAGCTTCCCCCCGCCGAGGGCCCAGAGGGAGCGACACACCTACCTGGTGCTCGGGGCCCGGAGGAGCCCATGATCTGTGACCCAGCAGACGGACCCCAGGAGGAGCAGGTACCCATGGAGGAGGAGATGGGAAGTGGCCCGGGGATAGCAGACCCCGAACCCATGTCAGTGTGTTGCGGTCAGGATCCCCACTGACTGCGCGGCAGACGGACTGCTGCGGATAGGGCCTGGGCCCCTGACTGACTATTGATTTGCTGCCCCGCCCTGACCTAGGGCCTGGGCTAACCCAAACTGACCCAGCCCCTGCTACAAGGCCTGGGCCACTGACTGACTATTGGTGTGCAGCCCCGCCCTAACCCAGGGCCGGAGCTGCTAATTGTCTGCTCAGCCCCTGCACCAAGGGCCTGAGCGCAGAACTGCTAATTGTCTGCTCAGCCCCTGCACCAAGGGCCTGAGCGCAGAACTGCTAATTGTCTGCTCAGCCCCTGCACTAAGGGCCTGAGCGCAGAACTGCTAATTGTCTGCTCAGCCCCTGCACTAAGGGCCTGAGCGCAGAACTGCTAATTGTCTGCCCAGCCCCTGCACTAAGGGCCTGAGCGCAGAACTGTTAACTGTGTGCTCAGCCCCTGCACCAAGGGCCTGAGCTCAGAACTGTTATTTGCTTTGTAGCGGGGCGGCTTGGCTTTCAGGCGCCCCAGGAAGGGACGAGCCCCACCCCGGAACTACTACAGTTGGGTGCTAAACAATTTTGTGGATGAAAATCATATTTTGCTTCCACTGAGAAATGAGACAAGAGTTTGTTTTCATTTTGACCTTTTTACTGCAAAGAACTCTCATATTCCATTTTTGAAACTTGACTGTCCCCTATAGCCTTGTGTGAAGCTCTTGTCTTTAACCAATAATTACTGATACCTGCTTACCTCATGGCATTTGCAAGTCTAAAACAAACAGCATCCCCCCTCTAAGACGTTCCTTAAGGAGTGGGTTTACATGTCGGATTTTATGTGTAAATTGCAATCCGGAGTCACGGTTTGTCAGAGTGAAAGAGAAATGATTCAGGAAATGCAAAGGTGTGATAGTGTCCAATACAAATGTGATTTATCTGTTGAAGAGTAGCATCTAGATTTGAAGAGTCAAATTCTGCCCTATTGGGCTAAATTCATTGTGGGGGTATCTCTCTTGGTGACAATGGAGTTAACTCTGGATTTACAGTAGGAAGATGAATTTGATCCTTTGATTTCATTTGAGGTGTAAATCAGAGCAGACTTTAAAGCTAAACACGGGACCAGATCCTTGCTGGGTGTGAATCAGCAGAGCTCCGCCCACTTCAGTGAAGCTATGCCAATTTGCACTAGCTCAGGATCCAGCCCATATAAGTTGGTTTTAGAGTCCATTTCTTCAGCACTAAGCAGTTTTGGAAAAGATGGGGAAAAAAAATTAAAAAAACAATGTTCATGTAGAACCTACATAAACCAGAGATGTTGCTTTCTTAGGGTTCTGCAGGAGCAATTAATTGCCTGACCCTATTTCCACAGCTGTGTTGTCATCATTGCTACTGCACATATAAGGACAAAAACAAGAAGCAATGTTCATTTCAAACTCCATTAACAAATCCAAAAAAGACCAATGCTTGGCAAATGGAACAGGGTGAAATCAGTACAGAAATATTTTATGTTCTAGCTTCTAACAGTGTCCCAAGCAAAGGTGAGCAAAATGACAATATGAAAACTAGTTGAAAAGAGTACTTTTTAAATGACAGTGGGTTTGGTTCCAAAGACCAGAGTGTGGTTAAAATAATACATTTTCTAATTCAAATCTATCCTAGTGGTGATTGTTTGTGGGGTTCACCCAGTCCTGTTGTTCATGATCAAATCCACAGATAAACAAGCCCTTCAAAAAAAACAAACAGGTGAAGCACTGTGAAGGCTGAATCTTTGGATTTACTCCATCTGCTCATGGACTTTCTGTGAGCAGGGAAAAAAAAAAACTAAATTGGGATATACTACTTACTGCAAATTATTCACTCATTTCTAGTATGGTAGGTTTCATAGACATTTTTTTTTTTTTAATGGCAAGAAGGGACTATTAAATCATCTAGCCTGACTGCCTGTATAACAGAAGCTGGGGAATTTCATTCAGAAGATGTCCTGTACTGAACCCAAAAACTTGTGTTTGACAAAAGCACCCCCTTCCAGAAAGGCATCCAGTCTTGATTGAAAGAATCCACCTCTTTCCTTGTGGGTTTGTTCCACTTGTTGATTAGCCCCATTGTTAACATTTTGTGCCTAACTCTAATCTGAATTTGTCCGATTTTAACTTCCAGTAACTGGTTCTTGTTCTCACTTTCTCCACTAGATTAAAGAGCCTTTTAGTAGCTGGTATTCCCTCCCCCCCTTTTAAAATACTTATCTACTGCCAGCAACTCACCTCTTGATCTCCTTTTTGATAAGATAAACAGGTGTGCTTTAGTGGAGGTTATGTATATTCTCACTACCGTCTGGCAAGGAGCATCACTTTGTGACTAGGGATGCTGATAAACTCACAACCCTCTACAGTGAGAATGAAATATGCAAGGATGCTAGTGGGGGTGGGTGTGGCCAAATTGATGGAGTGCAAGGTCCACCTTTTACCAGTGTAATGGACGTGCTCCATGCATCGCTTTACTCCACATAATTGGAGTGGCAATTTCAACTGCTGTGCCTGTTTATCATCATAACTGATTGATTAGTTGACAACATAGCCAGCAGGAAGTGCAGAAGCAGGTCTATACACAACACTGTTAAGCTGTGCCTAACTCTCTTAAACTTGTTTGAAAATTCTAGTGGAATGTGGTTCTGAGGTGTTTCTTCATCTTTCTCATGCAGGCTTGTCTACCATGGAAGTTTAGGGGCAGAGCCTCATCTGGTGCAGATTGTCATAGGTCCACTGGAACTGTCCAGCTGAGGAGCTGCAAAAAATACCTTTGCTGTTCCTTGGGCAGCCCCACTGGTGGCAGCAGCAGCATTGGGACAGCTAGAAAAGACAAGGCTCTGGCAGCTGCTAGGATTTTTAAAGGCTGTTATTAAGACGTGGTCTATACTAGAAAGCCAAGGTCTCTCTTTCAAAGAGCTTGGTGTCTGTAGTTCAAGACATGATGCTACTAGTGCCATAACCGAAAGCTTTATCATTATAAATCCTGGGTTTGTGTGTTTATTTTCAGGCATTTAAAAATTCTGGGGCCTGAAAGTTAAGAAGTAGTGTAGTCAGGCTAAGCGGAATGTCTGAAGAGTGAATTGAGAAAGGTGTCACGTTGATAGACCTTAAAGCCACGGTTCACAGCAGATGCAGTTCAAGCATCTCCAGTCTGCTGGGGACCAGAACACTTCAATCCTGGCCTGCAGGAATCCTCGCTAAGGTCCACAAGGTGGTCCAGGCTCTGTGCTCTTAAGAAGTATTTCAAACTCTCCGCCAGGCTGCCAGTTATGATGTATGACTCCTATATACTAGGATCTGTGTAAATGGACTGGGATGCCAAACTCAATGTAAAGCTGAATTCCTGTGAATCCATGAGTTCTATGGAGTTAGGAGGCTGATCTGATGATCCCCTCTCTCTCATGGCAGAAAGTCAGTGGTTATCTGTAGCTTTTAGAGCCACAGCTATGAGGAAGGGGGAAGCATAAGGCAACATATTTTTATACAGAAGGGTTTTTTTTAGATTCTTCTTGCATATAAACAAAGTTACACACCGCATCACTTGTTTGGTTCTTTGTTGATTCCCGAGCTGGCAACGCCTTGGAAGCAGGAGAACAATACCTCAACAATAGGCCTGTGATTAATGATGCCATATTCTTTTTGTCCCAATTTCAAATATAAGGATAGTCTTGCCCAACAACCTGTAAGAAGCCCATGAGTCAAGGCATGCTAATCTCAAATGATTCCACAGGAAACAGACAGAGGGTTTGTTCCTATGCAACTGAGGTGTGGAGCATTGTGCATAAAGGCAAAAGAGCCAAGGAGGACCGGGAGTGCAGAGGAACTTGATCCTGAGTCAAGAGGGATGCTGAACAGCTGGAAAGTTATTCCTGCCTGCTAGTAGGATTAAAATGGGAGTGCCTAGCTAAGCACCTAATTGGCATGCTAAACTCATTTTTCCTGGGACCTGCCCATTCTCCATGTACACCCCACAGCTCTTTAACTCTGCACTTCTGAGAATAAGCTCGCAACGTACTAGCATGCAGTGCAGAGTATACCTGGTACTTTATTGTGTGCTTTGCCATTGCTGACAAAAGAGCTAAAATACTGGATTTTAAATGCAGGTTCTGAAAATTCATAGCTGTCAATTTTTACAACACTTTCTAACCTGACAAAGGCTAACGCTAATGAACCTTGTCTCTGGCAGTTGTACCAAAATCCAGTTGTCTAAACCAAACACTGTGCAGGGATGCTGTACTGTTATTGACATAGAACTGGGCATTTAGGGCCTGATTCACTGTCCATTGAAGTCATCACAAAGATTCCCATTGACTTCAAAGGAGATTGGATTGGATCTTCCATTCTCATTTATGCAATCTTCTATACCCTGATTGACTGATGGGATTGATGATTGATTGTTGCCCTTTATCACTGTTCAGCAGTTGGATGACAGGATAAGCCATTAATAGAGGAAGTATTTAATTATTCGTTTCATGATTGAGATATCAGTAAGTATCAGCCTTACAGATTCAATCCATATAGGTAGCCTGTCCTGATCTTCCCATATCATATGTTTGTACAATCCAACCATTTTGTCACCCTTCCAACACTTGTTTATTTCTCTTATTCCCTCTCTGATGTCACTAACTATTAAATATCCAGTTCCCATGGTCTTCAGATACCATGGTGATGGGTGCCTAGAACAGAACTGAATACACTTGCTGAGAATTGTTACCTATTGACCTGGACCTTTAAGAAGAGGTGAAACTAATAAGTGGTATTTTCTTCTTCCCAAAAGTACAAGGATTTGAAGCTATTGAGCAGGAAAATGTGCAAGTCTGAGTCGGGTTAATACACTTCTGCTTTGTTGCTTAATTAGCCACATGCAACATGCCAGTGTGTTTGTTTTTTCTTTTCTACATCTCCCTGCGCTATCCTTACATCATGTTCTATTATAGCAAACTTGTCTTTAGGGGATAGACAGGCATAGTCATGCTTAGCCTCATGACCTCACCGAAACCAGACACCACCTGATTACTAAGCAGTGTATGGTACTCAGAGTCAAAAGCCACAAACCAGTTCTACATGAGGAGTTAATATCTTTCCCTCTCAACAAGGGAACTGACATTCAACTTTCCATCTAGTTTAAACCTATTAGGCCCCATTTTGCTCTCAGTATAACTTCATTGGAATGACTCCAGGTTTATGTAGGAGAATTTGGGTCACTGTTTCTGGAAAGATACTTGATCGACCTATTGCCCTTGTCAGTTCTAGTGATGAATAAAGCTTTAAAGGTTCAGGCTGATATTTTCAAAGGATCATTAAAGGTGTGATGTCCCCAACTCCCACTGAATTTCATGGGCACCTAACTCCTTTAGATCCTGGGACTTTCAAAGGAGACTACCTTTTGCTTCTGACAAAGTGGGCATTCACCCACAAAAGCTTATGCTCCAATACATCTGCTAGTCTTTAACGTGCCACAGGACTCTTTGTTGCTTTTTACAGATCCAGACTAACATGGCTACCCCTCTGATAGGGCTAACTTTTGCTTCCGGTTTACTGATGCACTTGAAGGTTCAAAGGGTTATCCAGAGTTTATCCAAACTCATCAGAAGCTCTTACTATGAAAAGAGATCTGGAAATGTCACAAAATTAGATTCCTCTCGTGTCAGGTTTCCGCTACTCCTTTGGTTTGGCCAGAGTGGAAATATGATGAGAACCGCTTCTCTTGTAGTTTTACTACTTCAGGTACTGTCCAAAAACAAAGAAATGCAGAAACATGCAAAAATGTTGAAATAGAACAAGGCCAGAAATGTTCACTTGACATTTTCAAATCTCAGAAAAGGGTTGGGTTGAGCCTGGTTCAACTTTGGACAGGTTATTTCATCTGATCTAGCCAGAAGCAGATGCTTTTGTCCATACCAGGAACCGAACATTGATCACAAAGCACGAGTGGCATTAGCAATAGCATTGGTTTGCTGAGCTACTGTCAGAATCATCTGTTCCTCTCCATATGGGTGTAATGGGAAATTGCTTGAATTCTATCCAAATCATAAAAACAAAGCCAAACATGGGATTTCGTTTGGTATTTGTGCTTCCAATCTTCGATCAAAACAATGGTGTTTGGAACCTGAGCCCTGGATTATTTCACAGAGCACAAAAAGTACTTGCATTGGCTCATCAGTGTGAGTTATATGCACACACCACACTAGCTATTTCATATATTTTAATCCACTGATTTGGAGCCGCAAAAGCAGTGCGCCGGGGCACCAGGCAACATTCGTTGTGCCCAAATAGGATGGATATTTGAATTACCTCAGAGTTTCCCTCTTCATTTCCAAATGCCTCAGCTGTTTCTGTAACCGTGCGAGGAATGTGCATGCTGATAATTTGATCTAATTATCACCCTTTAGCCTATGGCTGTCACGTCAAGAGCTCTGCTTACTTGCCCCATTCCCTACATGCTTGGAGTGACTGCAAGACAAGTTGCAGTGGAAAGGTGAACACAAGAGAACTTTCTCTGGGACAATTAAGCTCTGGAATCTATGGCAGGCTGAAGACTAATTTGGGTTCTTTATCCCAACCTAACAATGTCAGAGAGAGCTTGTTAACCCATCAGCCCTTAGCTTACATTGATAAGTGTAAAATAATCATTCCTCCCTCCTCCCTAAGATATGATAAAGTCATTTGGAATTAACCATTTACAGCTGAGAGGACACCATTTGCTAGAGATGGGGACAGAAGAGTCATTCACTCTGTTGACTTGATGTTATTTTTAACAGTGCAATGCAATTTGATTCTCTTATCTATGGGAGGGCAGTGTTGGGGATTATGTAACTATAACTGATTTCATTCAGTTTCTTCTCTGGCCACTGTAAATCCATTTGATTCCAGTTTGGAATGGTCAGGGGTCTGACCCAGGGCAAATACCGCAGGACTGGGTGATCCAGGGAAAGGAGTATCAGAATGGACCAGCCATCTGCTGGCGCTGATCGGGACACAGAGGAAATATAGCCATTAATACAGGATATTCCACTTTCCTGCCTCCTACCATACAATCCTCCATCAAAGCAGGACCAATCCGCAATTAAATCATCCCAGCCAGGGCTTTGTCAAGCCAGGACTTAAAAACCTCTAAGGAAGGAGATTCCATCACCTCCCTAAGTAACCCATTTCAGTGCTTCACCACCCTCCTAGTGAAAAAGTTTTTCTTAATATCCAACCTAAACCTCCCCCACTGCAACTTGAGACCATTACTTCTTGTTCTGTCATCTGGTACCACTGAGAACAGTCTAGATCCATCCTCTTTGGAACCCCCTTTCAGATAGTTGAAAGCAGCTATCAAACCCCTCCCCTCATTTTTCTCTTCTGCAGACCAACAATCCCAGTTCCCTCAGCCTCTCCTCATATGTCATGTGCTCCAGCCCCCTAATTATTTTTGTTGCCCTCCTCTGGACTCTTTCCAATTTTTCCACATCCTTCTTGTAGTGTGGGGCCCAAAACTGGTCACAGTACTCCAGATGAGGCCTCACCAATGTCGAATAGAGGGGAATGATCATGTCCCTCGATCTGCTGGCAATGCCCCTATTTATACAGCCCAGGAGGGCTGAGAATAGAATCCAGGAGTCCTCTGAGATGAAGGGCAAAAGACTAGGGTATAGGAATCACCAGGAAGTGGGAGAAAGCATCAAGGAATGGAAACCTAATTTTAAAAAGCATAACAGCATAATAATGGGTGTGCAATCTTTAGGAAGGCAAAGTACCTATTAAAGTCAATGGGAGTTTTGCTTGAGTAAAAGACTGCCAAATCTGGCCCAGTAAATGTGAATATTGTAGGTTTTGTGGTTTTTTTTAACCATGAGCCCTTTTAAAATAAAATATCCTTTTTAAACCTCCCTCTAAAACCAAACCAAACCAAAAAACACCCAAACCCACAATCCCCAGCCCCCTTTCGCTGCCTCATCTTTTCAGTTTCAGTGAATAGTTTCCAGGCTTCCTTTCCCTTTCTTCCGAACTGCTGTATAGCATGAATCCTCCATCAGCAGCACATTGTTCTCATTGACATTTATTACTCTGTGGGCTAAAATGACTGTGTACTTTGATCTCATGTTGAATTCTTTCTTCAGAAAGGGGAGAAATCAACTTCTTTCGTTTGTTCCTCATTTCGGCAGAAAAGTCACAATATGAGGGGGCGGAAGTGGTAAGGAAAGGCTGAGAAAAGGAGTGTGTGAGCGCCCTGGTGGAGAGAGAGGCCAGCCAGCCCAGGTCCGCAAAGGACGATCTAACCCCTCCTCCCCGCCCCCCACCAAAGTAAGGTGAAGTCTCCAGGATAGAGCTGACTTATTTTTTCCTGCCAAAAACTTAGATAAACTTAGATTTTCTTCAAAATCTTCCAGTTTTTAAATCAAAACTCAACAGTTTGGGGTGAAATGTGCCATTTAGCAAATAGGTCAGTTTTTGTAGGGGAAAAAAAAATTTTGGACTAAAAATTTTCAGCCAGCTCTACTCAGGGCTTACTACAGCTCAACAGAGCCCCAAAGCAAATCTCACTGACTTCTTGCCTGTGCTAAGAAGGGCTTGCAGGGCTTACAGTGCTACAGATGTCACAGTTCATCCTCTTGTTACTTTTCAAGGAGGGGTTTCACTTTTAAAATTCCTCTTCCCTGAAGGATTCCATTGAGCTGAAGCACAGCAGTGGCTCTTCTGTTGTCTGCCTACAAATCGTCGGCTACTCTACCACTTGAGAGGATGGGAAGAAACCAAATCTTTTACTCCTTTCATCTGCTTTCTAAAGTTGCACACTTTTTTCTCTTTCTCTCTCTTTTCAGGCTTCAGTGCAAGTCTAAAAAATCCCAAAGACCATGCCAGGAGTCAAGCCTCTTGAACAACCCTACAATAAAAAACCACCGTGAACAGCACAGAAGCAACCCTACAATAACAAACCAGTGTGAAAATCCCACCATCCAGGACCAGGTTGCCAGGACTTAAAAAAAAAAAAAAAAAAAAAAAAGTGCTCTAGGTGTTGCAGATATAGGTTCTGTTTGCAGATTTGATGATTTCTGGAAGAACTGAAGATCATTAAAAATCTAAAGCTTCTAGCCCATCTGATTGGGAAGAGAACTATCACTGTGTGTAGTACAAATTGATTGCTGTCATGTTTGCCCTACATCCAGGCAAATGGAACCAGTGACTTTATTCACAGCGGGCCTGGCTTCTCACAGTGAAGCTTCAACAAATGAAGAGAGAGGGAACCCAGAAGCAGGACCTTGGATTTAATGTCAAGATTCCAACACTCAGTAAAAAGAAGAACAGGAGTACTTGTGGCACCTTAGAGACTAACAAATTTATTAGAGCATAAGCTTTCGTGGACTACAGCCCACTTCTTCGGATGCATCCGAAGAAGTGGGCTGTAGTCCACGAAAGCTTATGCTCTAATAAATTTGTTAGTCTCTAAAGTGCCACAAGTACTCCTGTTCTTCTTTTTGCAGATACAGACTAACACGGCTGTTACTCTGAAACACTCAGTAAGTTCAGCTACAGAGCTAGCCAAGGTTTGACTGTTTTTCCCCATTCATCTCAGTTGAAAAAAATATATCACCCTAGTGCTGGAGATGGAAGAGGGACTTTCACACTTACCAAACCCATATGTCATGGCCAGGTGCCTGTTCCCTGAACGCAAAATCTCTTACCCTTAACCTTGTGGTTTAACTTTGTTGTCTTGTAACTTTGTGGCACCTCAACTATTGATGGCACTTTGAATTTTATACCATGGTGTACTTAGAAATCATTCTTTCTGCCTCTCTTAACTTACCCCTTGGTGAATAATCCCGTACTTTCCTCCAAAAGCCTGAATAACTGTCCTGATGAAGGCAGAAATTCATAAGCTGTTTTGATCTTATTTGTCTTGCAATAGCATCAGGATTGCAGCCCCATAAGGTGAGACACTGTACACATGTAAGAAGAAACAGTCCCAGCCTTGAACACCTAAGGTCCTGATTCAGCAAAGCACTTAAACACATGCATTTGTAAGTCCCATTGAAGTGGGATTTACAAATAAGCCTAACTTTAAGTAAGTGCTCTGCTGAACAAGAGGTAAGCAACTAACAGCTCTTGTAAAAAATAGAAATGTATACCCACTTTCCTATGGTCAAAGTTGCTCTGTTACTCCAGTGAAATCCCATTGCAGTCAATGGGATTGCATTGATGAAAGTGAAAATATTTTAGCTCTCTCTATATAGGGTCCATGATCCCTTTATATATCTCTGAGCAGTTTTCTGGTTGCTATTTCTGTCTGGTAAGGGAATCAAAGGTATAATGTAATCCAAATCCTGCATTTAAGTCCATGAAACCCTCTAGTGAAACCTTTTTCTGCATTTCATGGTATCTCCTCAATTTATTTTCCTGTTTTGATTTTGATCTTATTTTTTTCCTGGATGAACTCTGCTCAATGGACTCTCAGTGCTGTGTAGCTGGAGCAGATGACGAAGGAAGTAACACTGATGTTATTCTTAACCTCTAACAATATAAAAATAGCCATGGTGAAATGCTGCCCTTGTCAGTAACACTTGTCCCGGCTTAGTTCACCCTAATTGCTGGGATAAGAAATTTACTAACAATAACAAAAATAAATAAAAATGTTTTTCTAGACTTTGAGAACTTTGGCTTAAGAAAAGAATGTTCCATTTGTAACAGCAGGGTTGTATATTTTTAAAAGCCGAAAGATACACAAGTGTGGCAAGGAATCAGAGATGCTCTGCAATTCAATCCAAGTTCTTTTTTTGACCTCCATTGGATTTGTGGAGATATAATTTACAACATGACCCCCGGCCTCAAATGTTGCTTATATTTTTACAGACTTCAGAAATGACCTCGCTAGAGTTTAAGGTGATGGATATACGGAAAAAGAAATCCATCAACCTCAGCTTTTTTTTTATATATTTTTTTAATTATTTTTTTTTTTTGCAGCACAGAATTTATGCACAGAATCATAGAGACTGTAGAATTGTTTGGCTCATGGCTAGTTCAGAAAGCTACAAAAGGAATAAGGAGTATGCTATGGGCCTTGGAATACAAGTATTGGACATTGGATCAATGTACAGCTAAGTTAGAACTATGCAAAAAGGCCCCATTTCAGAAAAGCATTCATCACATGCGTAGTGTAAGCACATGGTTACGTGTTTTCATAAATAAGGCTGAAAATGACCATTATAATCATCTAATTCTATCTCCTGCATAACACAGGCCCCAGAACCTCACTTAATAATTTCTGTATTTTCTGCTTGAGCTATAGCATATATTTTTACAATCCTATCCAAATCCAGGAAGTTTTTGGAGAGTGTTGGGGATAACTTCCTGGTGCAAGTGCTGGAGGAAACAACTAGGGGCTGTGCTCCTCTTGACCTGCTGCTCATAAACAGGGAGGAATTGGTAGGGGAAGTAGAAGTGGGTGGCAACCTGGGCAGCAGTGATCATGAGATGGTCAAGTTCAGGATCCTGACAAAAGGAAGAAAGGAGAGCAGCAGAATACGGACCCTGGACTTCAGAAAAGCAGACTTTGACTCCCTCAGGGAACTGATGGTCAGGACCCCCTGGGAGGCTAATATGAGGGGGAAAGGAGACCAGGAGAGCTGGCTGTATTGTAAAGAAGCCTTATTGAGGACGCAGAAACAAACCATCCCTATGTGCAGAAAGAATAGCAAATATGGCAGGCGACCAGCTTGGCTTAACAGAAAAATCTTCAGTGAACTTCAACACAAAAAGGAAGCTTACAAGAAGTGGAAACTTGGACAGATGACTAGGGAGGAGTACAAAAATATTGCTTGAGCATGCAGGCATGTAATCAGGAAGGCCAAAGCACAATTGGAGTTGCAGCTAGCAAGGGATGTGAAAGGTAACAAGTAGGGTTTCTACAGGTATATTCACAAGAAGAAGGTGTGGGTTCCTTACTGAATGGGGGAGGGAACCTAGTGACAGATGATGTGAAAAAAGCTGAAGTACGCAATGCTTTTTTTTTTTTTTTTTTTTTTTGCTTCGGTCTTCACAGACAAGTTCAACTCCCAGACTGCTGCACTGGGCAGCACAGTATGGGGAGGTGAGCAGCCCTCAGTGGTGAAAGAACAGGATAAGGACTATTTAGAAAAGCTGTGTGATGGGTTTGGGCCCTTTGGGATGTCACCTGATGTGCTGGGATGCCACTGAGTCAGCCTGGGTCCCCTTTACCTGGCCTTGCTGGGTTAGGCTCACAAACCTCTTCCAGCCAAGCACACAGGCAGGGCTACCCCAGCACTCTGGTGCCCATTCCCTTTAAGGGGTACAAACCCAAATGTTTTATGAAATTTGCCTTCCCCCTCAATGTGGAGGGAGATATGCACAACTTCTTGCCCTCACAGTCAGAAATTACATAACCTTATTTCTTGTTTATAATATAACCCAGTTTATTAACTAGAAAAGGTGAATTTTAAGTGAATATAAGAGATAACAGACAGAGCAAAGCAGATTAATGACCAAAAAAAAAAAAAAGCCGCAAGCTAAGCTCAATATACTTATGAAACAGGTTACAAAATGTAATTTCTTACCCTAAATGTTATTTTAGGCAGGTTGCAAAGTTTCTGTGGTTCAGAGTTCCAGTAATACTTCTTTTCAGACCAGACCCCTGTTGCAGTCTGGACTCCCCCGTTTTTCCTTCAGGTGGCTTTAGCAGTCTTTCTTCTTGGGCAGACAGGCCATGGAGAGGAGGAATCCCGTTTGCCTTCAGCGCCCCTCCCCCATTAAATAGCATTTACATAAGGCAGGAATCCTTTTGTTTCTCAAATTTGACCCTCCTTCCCTTCCAGTGGAAAGTTGCAAGAAGTCCCAGATAATGTTTAGTATCAGGTGACAAGACCACCTGACTCTGTAGTATCACAGCGTCCATGAGTCCGTGGCAGTATGGCGTTTCTGCAGGAAGCCCAAGCCTTTTCACAGTTCATTGTCCTCACTGATGGGCCATAAGCCCCGTCTGGCTTTTTCATTGTGGTACCTGAAATGTTAGCAGTGGGTGTCACCCAAAGTGGCATAGTTGAAATACAGATACATAGTCAATATTCCTAACTTCAGATACAGAAATGATACAGGCATACACACTGGATAATCACATTCAGGAAATTATAACCTTTCCAATGAAATTTTACAAGACCCATCTTGCATAAAGTACATTTCAGTTATGTCATATTCATATCATGAACATATTTTCATAAAGAATATGGAGGGAAATGTCACAAGCTGGACATGCACAAGTCCATGGGGCCGGATGCAATGCATCCAAGGGTGCTGATGGAGTTGGCTGATGTAATTGCTGACCCATTGGCCGTTATCTTTGAAAACTTGTGGCGATCTGGAAAGGTCCTGGATGATTGGAAAAAGGCAAATATAGTGCCCATCTTTAAAAAAGGGAAGAAGGAGAATCCAGGGAACTACAGACCAGTGAGCCTCACCTCAGTCCCCAGAAAAATCATGGAGCGGGTCCTTAAGGAATCCATATTGAAGCACTTGGAGGAGAGGAAGGTGATCAGGAACAGTCAACATGGATTCACCAAAGGCAAGTCATGCTTGACCAACCTGATTGCCTTCTATGATGAGATAACTGGCTCTGTGTATATGGGGAAAGTGGTGGACGTGATATACCTTGACTGTAGCAAAGCTTTTGATACAGTCTCCCACCGTATTCTTGCCAGCAAGTTAAAAAAGTACGGATTGGATGAATGGACTATAAGGTGGATAGAAAGCTGGCTAGATCATCAGGCTCAATGAGTAGTGATCAATGGCTTGATGTCTAGTTAGCAGCTGGTATCAAGCAGAGTGCCCCAGGGGTCCTGGGGCCGGTTTTGTTCAACATCTTCATTAATAATCTGGATGATAGGATTGACTGCACTCTAAGTAAGTTTGCGGATGACACTAAGCTTGGGGGAGAGGTAGATACGCTGGAGGGTAGGGATAGGGTCCAGAGTGACCTAGACAAATTGGAGGATTAGGCCAAAAGAAATCTGATGAGGTTCAACAAGGACAAGTGCAGAGTCCTGCACTTAGGACGAAAGAATCCCATGCACTGCTACAGGCTGGGGACCAATTGGCTAAGTGGCAGTTCTGCAGAAAAGGACCTGGGGATTACAGTGGACAAGAAGCTGAATATGAGTCAACAGTGTGCCCTTGTTGCCAAGAAGGCTAACGGCATATTGGGCTGCATTAGTACAAGCATTGCCAGCAGACTGAGGGAAGTGATTGTTCCCCTCTATTCGGCACTGGTGAGGCCACATCTGGAGTATTGCATCCAGTTTTGGGCCCCCCACTACAGAAAGGATGTGGATGTGCTGGGGCACATGACTTATGAGGAGAGGCTGAGAGGACAGGGTTTATTTAGTCTGCAGAAGAGAAGAATGAGGGGGGATTTGATAGCAGCCTTCAACTACCTGAAGGGAGGTTCCAAAGAGGATGGAGCTAGGCTGTTCTTAGTAGTGGCAGATGACAGAACAAGGAGCAATGGTCTCAAGTTGCAGTGGGGAGGTCTAGGTTGGATATTGAGGGGGGAAAAACTATTTCAGTAGAAGGGTGGTGAAGCACTGGAATGGATTACCTAGGGAGCTGGTGGAATCTCCATCCTTAGAGGTTTTTAAGGCCCAGCTTGACAAAGCCCTGGCTGGGATGATTTAGTTGGGGTTGGTCCTGCTTTGAGCAAGGGGTTGGACTAGATGACCTCCTGAGGTCTCTTCCAACTCTAATATTCTATGATCTCCAGTTTTGCTGAATAAGGATGGCATAGTGTTTGCCACATCAGGACCATGTCCCCTTTAAAAAATGATCTCTCTTTTGTGTGAGAGGGGAAAAGATCCTACTCAGCTTTTGTTCGATAATTTGAATTATTTTGTGGTGCAGGGAAAATGATTATCTCCTGACTTCTCCTTTCAGCTTCCCCTCCCCCGGCCCCCCCAGAGAGCCACTGTGAGGCATGTGCACCACTTAAAACCCTCTAATGCCTCAAATTAGGATTTGGCTGGGACTTAAATGGTTCACGGGCCTTGTACTGACGTGCAATACAGTCAGGAGTTTTATCCAAAATGAGTAGAAGAATAAAATTCAGCTCATCTGTATCACGTTTTTATGCTGGGATGGTACACGTGCCTTTTAGAGTAAGACCATCCAAAGCATCATGGGAAAGCATGCAATCCAAACAGGCGAACCTGAGTTTTATAAACTGAAGCCACAGTGCAAAACAATTGCCAAGTATGTTATCTCTACTGATTATCTCACTAATATACGCCACCTGACTCACTGCCAGCATTTACTTCCGTCTCTTACTAAACAACCCCCTTTCCCCACACATTGGGAATAAAATGTGTTGATATAACTTGCAAACCGGACCTTTGGGACAGCTCCTGAAACCTAGGCAGTAAATCGCCCTTGATTGATGCAGATGGCCTTTGACTGCTTTGGAATTAGTTTAAATTTTTTAAAAAGGCCACTTCATAAAGCAAGAAATTAATGGTTTTATGTCTGCCATGGAGTGCAGAGACAAAAGGTAGCTGTTTCCTATTCCTTTCCCATACGCACTACCCCTAATCTGTCTCAGAAGCTAACATTGACCCATAAAAGAAATCTCAGTTTCTGTAATTTGGCTGCACGTTGAGGGATAAGATGTGTTTAAAGCATTGGACTAGGATTCTGGAGATCTGGGTTTAATTTCCAACTTTGCCACAGACTCCCTTGTGACCGCAGGCAAGCCACTTCATCTCTCTGTGCCTCAGTTCCCCATCTATAAAATGAAACTAATAATCTGTGACAGACTGTCTCTCATTACCTGTATGTACGTTAGGGTATGTATCAAGCACATTAGGGTCCCAGTCTTGGTTGGAATCTCTAGGTGCCACTGAAATGCAAATAAGTCAAATTTTGAAACATTTTTGCTTGTTTTAAAAAACACTGTATAAAAAGTATGATTTTTTTTTTTGGTGACCCCCTATGTCTCTCCTACATAGGTGGTGGAAGAGTTAATGTAGGCCTGAGAGGCCAGTTAACCCATCTGGTTGCACCTGGAGGGTGGGCCAGGCCTAATTAAAGATGAAGCCCAGCTGGGTGGTGTTACAAAGAGAGGAATTGGGGAGCAGAAAGGAGTTGCAGTGAGAGAGAGGGAAGAACTCTGCAGCCACTGTGACTGACCCTGACCCAAAGGGAAGAACTAGAGTTTTGGGGAGGAACCTGAGGAGGTGCTGATCCTTATAAAGAGCCCAGGAAGAGGCTGGGGGACAGGCCTGTGGTAGGGGAAGGAGTATAGGGAGGCAGCAGCAAGGGGTCTGATGAAGCAGACCTTGGCTGCTCTTTAGAGGGTCTCTGGCTTGGAACTGAGTGGAGAGGGACAGCCTGGGTTCCCCCACAGTGACAGGATGCCGGGAAAAGCAGTATGGACATACTATTGCACAAAGGAAAGAAAAGTACTATTGAGTTTGGAGCCAGGCCTCCGGGGAGAAAGCCCTGGGAGGCATTGCCCTGCACAAAAGCAGAAGGAAAACCCCAGAGCGCTCAGGAAGGAGTGAAGAATCAGTAGAGGAGTGAGCCCACATAGGAGCAAGGAGCTATGCTCATTTGAGTTTAGGTCACTGGACCCTTTCTTTACCCCACAAGGGGAAAGACTTTAAAGTGACCTGGCTGGAGGGCTGAGTCACAAGAAGAGGCATACCACTGCAGGACTGGAACCACTGTCAGCAGGGGGCACTAGAGATGAAAGCACTGCTAGGTCATACCTGACCACGAGGAAGCACCATGGTGGGGGGTCCAACCTCTGTGCCCACTCCCCAGAATGTTGAAAAATGGAATACTTGTGAAAGTTTTGAAGGGGGAAAAAGTTTTAAACAAGAAAAACTTCAGTCAGCTCTAGAAACTGGCTAGGAGCAGAGAGGCAGTCATTGGGCTAGTGGACAGTCATTGTTAGGTGAAGGCACGTGAGTGGATGAGATCACTCAGAGACTGGGTGTAAGAGGAGGGGGTCCAAACACAGGATCCTAGCAGTGCAAGTTCTTCAGCACACAACCATCAGGCGCTTCCCCCTAGTATGATGGTTAGAACAGAATTTGGTTCACACTTGCATGCTCAAGTTTTCCCATTGTGCTTTACAAAGCTATTTTATTCCAAATAAGTTTTTATACTAGCCTCATCACTATAGTAACTGTGTGCCTTTGCAGTAGTGCATGAAGTGACTAAAGGTGTTAAACTTTTTTTCCTCCACTCTCCAGCAGAGATTGTGTGTGTGTGTGTGTGTGTGTGTGTGTGTGTGTATGCAGTGGAGTGTTTTGCCTTGTGGGATTATTCTTATTTTGTTTTGGTTTTGAAAAGCACAAATTTATATCTATGAGTTAGATCCTGGCTTTGCAGTGACGGTGTAGGCAAACAGAATAGCCATAGTGCGCTCAGAAATAGCTCCCACACAGCTTGGCTCCTGAGACTAGCTTTATTGACAGAAGGAATGTTGGCCAGGATGCCCCATTCTTAAAAACAAACGGTAATGTTATGGCTTTTTGACTTGCCACCTGGACAGCAAAGAGATGAGCAGATAGAATCTAAATTTAACAACTCCTATGACTGTATAACACACAGCTCCTCTCTAGCATTGCATTGGATATGAGCCCAAATGCTGGTGAAGCACGCTAGCATTCATGACCTCTACCCCGAGAAGGGAGGTGCCTGAAACCAACAGAGTTATATTAATGCATCAGGAATTCTGTGTAGCATCATGCCTTTGTTAGTCTTTGTGTGCTAGTCATGTCTCGGGGGGAGAGGGAAGGTGAGGAATGTGCAGAAAGAGAGGCATGTTGCTAAAATGAATAAGGGCCATGATCATACTGAATAGAACTAAAGTCTACAGGTAAAAAACAAACCTATATCATGATTACATGTATAAAGCCAAAAGCTTGTCTTGCCCAGGCCCCAGCCTAGTTATACAAAAAGCTGCCTGTTCTTACATTGTCCTAGCAGCATTTAGCATCCCTGCTAAATGCCATGGAGGAGTAAATGACTAACCCCAGAAAGGGAAAGCCTGGCAGTTGTCCTTCCCCATGATGACCATCTGCATCACTCTGCTTCCCCAGAGGCATCAGGAGGGCCGGCTCCAGGCACCAGCCTAGCAAGCAGATGCCTGGGGCGGCCAATGAAGAGGGGGGGCGGCACGTCCGGCCCTTTCGGCAGCAATTCGGCGGCGGGGCCGTAACTCCCTCTGGGAGCAAAGGACCTGCCGCCGAATTGCCGCCGTAGAATGAAGCGGTGGTAGAGCTGCTGCCGCGATCGCAGCCTTTTTTTTTTTTTTTGCGCTGCTTCGGGCGGCAAAAATGCTAGAGCCGGCGCTGGGCAGCAGCCTTTTGCAGAGAGCAGGTGTCTACAAATTTAAAGGTGCACTACACAGAGAGCAATCTCAGAACAGTTGTAGCAAAAAGACATGATCCATCTCCAGTCCAGACTCAATGCAGGAATCACGGGGTGAAATTCTCTGGCCTGTGTTGTGCAGGAAGTCAGACTAGATCATAATGGTCCCTTCTGGCCAATTTCTCACTATGAACCACAGCCACATATGCTACAGGAAGCAGCTCTAAGTGTTAATGTTGCTGTATGAAAATTTTCATAAATCAAACCTGAGATCTGACAGTGTTAATCACAAATCCAACAGAGAGTTCTGTGGCACCTTTAAGACTAACAGATGTATTGGAGCATAAGCTTTCGTGGGATGCATGCATCTGATGAAGTGGACATTCACCCACGAAAGCTTATGCTCCAATACATCTGTTGGTCTTAAAGGTGCCACTGGACTCTCTGTTGCTTTTTGCTAAAATAAAGTGACTCATTAGCTGTTGGTATCAAGGGTGGATAAGTCAGGATCTGTGTGACCCCTGCTAGCATTGGAGTCTGTGAATGATATTGTAATGAAATGGAAATGGAAAAGCAGGGAATATGGGCAGTGTTGTGTGCAGGCACCAGCTGTTGACTCTCAGGCCTCATGTGGAACCCACTGAGAAATGCAGCCCTCACATCCCCACCAGACCCAGAACTTAGTGGACAACAAAAAGCAATCCCTCAAACTAAAACAGCAAGAGCCCCTGGCTGTGCCCTCAAATATTCAATTTATTAAAAAAAAAAATCTTTCCCTTGTTTATCTTCTGCCATCCCTCAATGGAACCCCATTCCTGCCAGAGAGCATCCATAGGCAGCTAGCTTACTGCATTCTACTGTAACCTTGCTAACAGCAGTCCATAGAACCACTGCTCCACCCAAACCCCATTCAAAGTACTTTAGTGACTGTGCTCCTGTCTGTTTTGTTATCCTTGCATTAAGATTGCTTGTGGAAGAATGTAGAGGAAAACCCTGCATATAGCATCATTGATCTGGAGAAGGCTTGTGACCGTGTTCTGAGAGAAGTCATCTGATGACGTATGCGAATGAAACAGATACCTGAAGATTATATCAGACTCACCCAGGCACAGGCGCTGACTTTTTTCTCATTTCCCCGGGGGTGCTCGACCCCTTGCTCTGCCCTAGGCCCCGTCCCCTTCCACCCTTCCCCCAAGGCCCCACCTCTGCCCTGGTTCTTTCCTCCCTGTTCTGCCCCCTCCCCTGAGCCTGCCCTGCTCTCACTCCGCCTCTTCCTGCCCCCGCTCCTGTCCCTCCCCTCCCAGCACCTCATATTCACCACTGAACAGCTGATCAACAGTGGGCAGGGGGTGCTGAGGGGAAGAGGATGGAGCCGATCGGCAGGGCCCACTGGTGGGTGCTGAGCACCCACTTTTTTTTCCCTGGGTGCTCCAGTCCCGGAGCACCCCTGGAGTCAGTGCCTATGCATCCAGGACATGTTCAAGGTTCTGCTATCACAGTTAGAAGGCTATGTGGGAAAAATGAACAGTATCTAGAAATAGCTAGAGTATGTCCAGGCTCTGTACTTAGCCCTTCTTGTTCACACTGGTGCTCAAGGAACTCCTAGGAAAACATGCAGAGGATAGCACCCCTCAGGTGCATGCTTTTTGCAGATCAAGAACTTGTGGTGGAAAGCAAAGAGGAAGTGGAACAAGTTTTAGAGCAATGGCGCACACTTGAAAGAAATGGCATGAAAACAAACAGTATATCGTCTTTAGATTCAATGGTATCTTGAAGGAAGACAATGAGATTTGTAAGTCTGGGAGGCCAGCCACTACCAAGGTATGGAAGTTCAAGTATCCAGGTTTGATAGTACAGGATAATGGTGAACTCAATGATGAACTTATAAGCAGAAGAGGAAAGGCATGAACTAAATGGAGGTAAGTGAGTGGAGCATGCCATTCAAACTGAAAAGTAAAACCTACAAGACGGTAATTAGTCCTGCACTTTTGAATAGGTCCGAATGCTGGGCACTGAGAAAGAGATAAGAGAAGATCTTCAATACAGTGGAAATTAAAATGTTAAGATGGATGCTTGGAGTTACAAAGATGGACCCTGTTCAAAATGAATGAATGAGGGCAAGTGTGAAGGTGGCACCAATTATAGAAAAGCAGAGAGGAATTCAGGCTTAGATGGTTTGGGCATGTGAAAAGGAGATCAGAAGAATATGTAGAAAACAGGGGATTCACTTCCACTTCAAAGTTTAAGAGAAGGACTGGAAAAAGATGGATGGATGTCGTACAAAAGGATTTGATTTGTTGTGGAGCTTCTGAAGAACTGCTTCAAGTCAGACTGGAATGAAGAAGGACTTGAAGAGCTGACCCCATATAAATGGGACTAGGACTAGAAGAATATGATTATTATAAAAATAAAGACATGAGCAAATGTGCACAAAAATATCAGTCACCTGGGATTCAAGTTCGGGCTCAGGTCGGGTGAGGAACTCCTCTTTGAGGACAGTGGCATGACTGAGGCATCCAAATTGCTGCTTTTTTTTTATCCTGTTGAATTGTTTCCTGATTAGATACAGAAGTGGGATAAGGAGGCATCCTGCTCTCTGAACTTGTGTAGGGAGCCAGCTATGATCAAAGACTAGAGTTCAAATTCTGCCCTCAGTCACACCAGTACAAATCTGTTGTAACCCCACTGATTCCAATGGAATTACACCAGATTAGACCAGTGTGATTAAAGGCAGAATTAGGCCTGCTGACACCAAGGAGGTTGACATCCTGGCATGATGAATCTGTCCAAGTCAAATATTCCTTGCGGGCCAGCAAACAAGTCTTTGATCAGTGCTGAGGAAGGGAGTAGACAGAAGGGAAGGGATTTCAATACTTTGGGGTAGACTCTTTGGGTATGTCTACATTGCAATTAAAAAACCACAGCTGGGCTGGCCCGTGCCAGATGCAGGGCTGCCCAGAGGATTCAGGGGTCTGGGGTCTTCGGCGGCAGGGAGCCCCCGCCGCCGAATTGCCACCGAAGACCCGGCACTTCGGCGGTGGGTCCCGGGGTGGAAGGACCCCCCACCGTGGGTCAGGGCACTTCGGCGGCGGGTCCCGGGGCGGAAGGACCCCCCCGCCGCTGAACTGCTGCCAAAGACCCGGAGAGGAAGAAGCTCCAGGGGCCTGGGCCCCGCGAGAGTTTTCCGGGGCCCCTAGAGCGAGTGAAGGACCCCGCTCCAGGGGCCCCGAAAAACTCTCATGGGGGTCCCTGCAGGGCCCGGGGCAAATTGCCCCACTTGCCCCCCCGCCCCTTCTGGGTGGCCCTGGCCAGATGACTCGAGCTTGCGGGCCTCAGACTAAGGGGCTGTTTAATTTACAGTGTAGATGTCCGGGCTTGGGCTGGAACCTGGATTCTAGGACCCTGTGCATAAGGGCTGTCAGAGAAAATAACAAAGATATCAGATAATTATCCAACACCTCAAGTGAAATTATTACAAACATGCAAGGGCTAATGGATCTGTATTTCCAGAAGAGATGTGTGTGTCTGAAAGCCTTCCCCAGCATGACCATCCTTCTTCAATAATGAGTTGACACTGAACACAGAACAACCCCTACATGGCAAAAACCCATGTAAGCTCCTGGAAACTCTGTGAGGTTCCCCTTTGCATTCACCACTTTTGGATCACCCCTCCATGGGGGAACCCTGTGACCCAGAGTGGTGCAAAGCAGCCAGCGCCGACCCAAGACTTGGAATATTAGTATCAAAAATAAGATCAAGCCCCAAAATTTGGATGCAGGCCCAAATTGTGAATGCCCCAAAAGTGCAGGGTGTTTGGATTGAGGGTGTTTGGCTGGGCCCCTTTTCACGGTTAGTATAAGGGTGGAAAATATGTATATTAACAGATTGTGAGCAGCTATTTTAATGAAGCATTCATGGATTATGCAAACTTTAAATCACCCCAAATGGGATACATATGTTTTATAACTAACCAATATGAAGAATCAGAAAGTATGGTATTCTGGATCCAGAAAGCTAATCTTCTTGCATGACTCAATTTAATAATGAGTTTATATGCTGGAAAGCAACAATGATGCAAACAACAGAGTGGGGCTTTCCAGAGAGTAACCGCATTTTAAAACTGAAGAATTGGGAGAATTACCCTCCTGGATCTAAAATATCTTCCTTCCCAATTCTGCTTATCAGAGGATAGCCTCCTTTTTTGTGTGTGATTAAAATGTGGGATGCTTAGCCTATAAAGGTCACTTGGAAGACAATTTTGCTGTGGATCAGAATCAATTCACAATTGTTTCAGAACCTGAGGGTTTTAACGCTTATTATAATCACCCAGGATGAAAGTAATGAAATGAATATAAATTATAGGCCTGACTCTCCATAATGGAATGGCGAACCAGGCCTTATGTGCCAAACCCACAATGCTTCTCCCAGGCAGAACTCCCCACTGAGCAATTTCAGTGGGAGTTTGCCCGAGTGAGAGCTGAGTAAGGGCTTCTGGAACTGGCCCCCTGTCTCAGTGTAACTTGGTGCTTACATGTTAGCCCTACTTCCGGATTGAACACCAAATGCCATTTTTAAAACGTTCTCCCCTTCTCCGCACCTGAAGAAAATGTTTTCATTCATAAAAATAGTGACAGGAGTAGAGGCAAAATGTCTGGGAACACAGACAGAGCCATTTCTGCCAATTAAAGCCTGAGGCCCTGCCCAAAACTTGTTGAGAATTAAACTTTGCTTACTTATTCAAACAACACGTTGTGGGCCTGCTGATCTCGAGACGGTTGTCATGGTGATTCTGCACTAGCTGATGTCATCCCTCTTTTGTAGAAGCAAGGGCTTTTCAGCTGACCAGCTCTGGGGAGAGCTGCTTAAAATGCTAAGGCATCCCGGGGAACTCACTAGGGCCTCTGCATCAGAGAATACATAAAAGATGTGAATGAGATGGCACCACTAATGTTGCACAGGAATTGATGGGAACCGAGCATGGACATGCCTGTATGGGGCAGACACCAAAGGTATTGTGGGTAAACAATGGTGGCACTGATAGGAGCAACAGAGATTGGAATCAATGAAGAAACTAATTGAGGCCGTTGAATAGATGGAAAGAGAAAGGCAGTCAAAAATGTACAAAAGCATGGAAAAATGAACCAATAAGTTGTTTGCATTGGGCCTTAGGAATTTAAAAGCATGATAAGGGTGCTGAGTGATAAATGTCTTCAGGATGTTCAGTGTCAGATCTAAGGGTCTATGGCTGGCATCTTTATGGCCAGTGTTTCAGCCATGCATGAATAATGGCATTTTGCTAATAAGGTGCATTTCTGTATTCAGGGCCAGATTCTGACACACTTATTCACATTAAGTAGAACCTTATTTGCTCAACGAGTCAGATAGTACTCACCATGAGTCAGGGTATCCAAATCTGGCACCTCCTAATTCTTTATTTGAAAAGTTAATATGAGGTTTGGTGTTTGGTTTTTTTTGTGGGGGCTTGGGGGAGCTTACACAACTCATGGAACTCACTGCTACAGGGTATCACTGAGGCCAACAGTTTATAGCAGGGTTCAAAAAATGATACACACTTTTATATGGATAATAAGAAAAACAAAGGTATATGAGAGGATAGAAAGTACAGGAGATACAATTCCTATGCTTCAGGTTGTTGCCCCATAATTGGTGCATGAATACCTCATAATATACATTCTCTGAAGCAGCTGTTACTGGCTACACTTTGAACAGGATAAAGGTCTAGATAGTCAGGCAATTCCTGTGTTTCTATGTAGATTGATTTATTTTACTTGCTGTCTCTCTGTGTGGCCACTCCCCCACTCCGTCCCCGCTTTGTTTCCAAATTATACTTGGTTATCTGTTTTCCCTCAAAGAATAAAATGTAAGCAATTTTATTAAGGTTCCATTTATGAAGGGTTGATAAATGATTAATATGTTATAGACATGAGCAGGGGGTGTTACAGATGGTTATAAACACTTCAATAAGGAAGTGTTATAAGGTTATAAGCAACTTATTGGACTCCATAACAATAAGTAAGTTGATTAAACCTCTTATTAAAAACATCTACTAATTGGTTATTAACCCTTTAAAAACTATTTATAAATGGAACCTGATCATAAGGTGAGATCAATCTTGCTGAGGACACAAAGGATTAGATTTATGTTCTCATTTACCCTACTGTAAATCTAGACCTCAAAGGAATTGCTCCAGATCTATACTGGCATAAATGAGAGAAGAATCTGCAATGTTTTTCCATTCCATCAGAAATGGAGACCTATGTGTAAACTTGCTCATTCAGGCTGGGAGGTAGGAGATTTTCTCTGGCTGGTACAGAAACTAGACCTGACCCCCTAGAGGAAACATGATCACGCAAACAGTCTGACCTGCTCATGTGCGCACACATCCACACATGCATGCTCTCTGCTCTTAAGTTATAGAAACAGTGTCTGCCAGCAAGGCCCAGCTCACGGTTATTAAACTCTCTGGCAGAGATGATTTTTCTCTTTTCCCTCCCTGGAGTCCCCAAATCCACAGACTTCAGACAATACCTTCAGCAATTGCTCCTTGAGTGTGTCCTTAAATGATATTAGGATTCTTATGATCATGAAGGGATTGCACAAATGTAACCGCAAGCGGAAAATGGCCACATAGGTCTGATGTTCAGGCCCAGATCACATACTCTTTACAATGAAAGTCTAATCTGCAGCCTGTTACATTATCATACCTCTCTATTGCCTTGCAAAAGAAAGGAGAAGCATCTTTTCAACCGTCGGATCAGTAATCCATTGAGGAAATTTTACCACGTTGGGTCAAATCCTGAGTGGAGCTGAGCCCCCACAACTCATTGATTTCAGTGGGGCTTAGGATTGCTCAGGACCTCTCAAGGTTTTGCCTTTTCTCAGTAAAGTTCTGATCCTCTCCTAGAGGGAATCTTGCAATTCACTTCAATTCCACACCACACTTCAAAGTTCTTAGAATTCTTACAGGGGACATATGGACTTTATGCTGCAGATTGAAAATTTGCCCCTAACATTTTAAAACCAGCCTCCATGTTCTGGTTTGCAGTTGGATCCATCCAGTGTTGCTAAACCCACACAGCTTCATAAGCAATCATGCCAGCTGGGTAACTGTGTGTCTAATGACCTGATTTGCATGTGTCTGCCCAAAGAGGATTCTTGCATACACAAATGGGTGCATTAGTGGAGGCCAGTTGACCCTCGCTATAATACCTATCACTTATCATCTATGGATCTGAAATTGCTTTACAAAAGAGGTCCGTGGCCGTGACTGAGTCATGGCTGGTCTGGCCTAGTGGTTGGAGCAATAGTCCAGCCTACCAGTTAGAGCTGAATCCAGTCAGGGCAGGTCCTGGAGTGAAGGCAAAGGTCAGAGCCAAGAGTCTGAAGCCAAAGGGTTAACCAGGGTCACAGTCAGGAGATCTAGCTGAGGATCTGAGCTGGGAGTCAGAATGGAGCTGGATGCTGGGGCAGGAGCAGATACAGGCTGGGACTGGAGCAGGACTAGAGATAGCAGAGGCAGGGACAAGACCAAGCACAGTTGCAGGCAAGAAGCATATTGAGCTGTCACTGAACTGCTGCTTAAATATTAGCTTGCTGTTTCCTGCAGCCAGTCAGGTGGTGTAGTCAATCAGACAGCTTCTATCAGGGCCAACTGCACTTATTAGGTTGCCAGGATATTGGCTCTGCTACAAGCTGGCCCCTGACGGTCAATATTATTATTAGTTCCATTTTCAGATGGGGAAACTGAGGTACAGAGAGGGAAAGTGACTTGCCTAAGGTCACCCATCAGGCCAGAGATGGGACTAGGTCTCATGAGTCCCAATCCAGTGCTCTATCTAATACGCAACTCAGTAGTTTTCCTTTTGATTTTCCTCTTCTATGGCAAAAATAAAAATGAAATCAGAACAAAGGATCTGCATATGAAGGGAGTGGATTTCATTTTGCTAGATATCTTTCAGCCATGTCTTCACTGAGATTCCCTCAAAGAGTACTGAAACTCCCAGCAGGAAACATCAACAAGGACTCGGTCCTGTAGTTAATACTCAGGCAAAATTGCCAATGACTTTAATAGCTCAAGCTTTCTCCTGAGCATAGGAAGGATTCCTAGGTGGCAGAATGGAATGTAGCAGCCTTACATGGCTCTCAGCTATATTAATGACCATGTTAATTTTCCTCATGATAAAAAGCAATAACGCATGTATTCCTTTATTCTGCCAAGATGCCTAAGATGGGCCAAAAAAAGGGGGGGGAGTGCTAAATGGTTGAGACAATGCTGCCCAGTGTGTACATTAAAGGACTTCAGCTACCACTTGGGGCAGTAAGGGATAAGAATGAGCAGATTAGAGAGACAATTTGGATTTAAAGGACCAGATCCTCAGCTGGTGTAAACCTGCACAGTTCCATTGAAATCATAGAGTCATAGAAGTGTACGGCTGGAGGGGACCTCAAAGACATCCAGTCCAGCCTCCGGTGCTGAAGCAGCACCATGTGAACCTAGACCATCCCTGATAGGTGTTTGTGTAACCTGTTCTTTAAAACCTCCAATGACGGGGATTCCACAACCACACTTGGGAGCTACACAATCAATATGGAGCTACCCTGGCTCTCACAGCTGAGGGTCTGATGTGGGTTCTGTAAGTTAAGAACCCCACCCTGGAATGGAAACGTGTACGCAAGTTTGAGTTACAGTTCCATCAGATCTGAACGGAGCCCCCTGCAGATTGTGCCAGTAAGACTCTCGGTGACAGCAGAGGCAGCAGCACCCTGTACTCTGGGAGTATAAAAACAATCAGGCGTGTTTGTCTTGAATTTCTACTTTACATTGGGTCGCATCCAAGAAGCTGACAGAACTATCCCTGCCGCTGTGACTCTCTCACACTTGGATCTCAAAATAGAACATTTGTGGTTGGTTGTTTTTGTTTGCTTGCAGGATGCTCCTTGCACCTTTACTTTGTGTGCTGTTGATTTGTATTAATAGCCTTAGTATTTATATATCTTTGCAGAGCTTGAGGGTCTTATTTCAGAAATGCAATCGTGAATCCAAAAAAGCAATCTATCATAACATTGAGCTGGAGCCCGGATGGCCTTTGCAGAAGTTTAGCATAACTATTGAGTGGCATGACATTGTTTGTTTTCTTTTCATTTCCCACATTACCAAGATGCCTTAGAAAAGTGTCCATGAGTCATTCCTGGGTCCTGCTTTGTGCTCATGGACCATGTGTGGTTGCAAAAGTAACTCTCCTGGAGTTCTATTTGCCTTGAAAAAACTCAACAGACAATACAGCAAGTCATTAGACTCAAGCTATTCTTGGTCTTGCTTTCATCCTTGTTCTCAAGTCACTTTCCTACTTGTTTTCCTGCATGACACACCAAGAGGGAATCAACAAAAGGAATCCCCACAGCACATTAGTACACAATGGCTTTTGGGCTGTGGCTTAGCCAGGGGTTTGCTTGAATAAATTTGGTGCTGTGTCTCCAGAACAGGTATAGGATGGAAGCTATGCCCACACCATCCTGTCCCTTAAGGATACACCATGTGTGATAGTCACTTACTTCACAGCTGTAAAAAAAAAAAACTCCTTTGTTACAAATCTACATGCCATGTTAGTCACCAGATTTTGGCACAAACTTTAACTCATCCCAGGTTCAATGGAAGCCTCCTTGGGGATTGCAAACCTTCTGAGGAAATCTGGGCCCAGTTTGGAGTGAACCTCTGGGACTCACTTTTGTGTAGAAACCAGGTTCAATGCTGAGCTGTTGATGGAATTTTCCAGTGAGTTTTGGGTTGCAACCCAAACAAGCCAGAATTGAAGAAAAGATTAATCCAAGCCGTTGTGAGCCCAACACCTTGAGTCCCAGCCATGTCTATCCTGTTGTGGCTTCTGTCCACAAAACTGCCGTTGCAATAGTTGTTTGTATGGTGTAGGCACCTGTCCACTAGGAACTGGGCTGGGATCACCAAGTTTCAGTCCCTATTAACTAGGGTCTGGTGACCTAGAAGCACAAGGCTCTGTGTTATGTGCAGTCCCCTGAACAGTCTAGTTCCCAAGGTCTGTGTTGGCTTTTGTAGCTCAAAACCCAGGCCTAATTTGTATTACATCTGGTCTCTGGTTTGAAAAGCTCCTGCTTTTGGCTGCCTTTCATTTGCTACCTCTTCAGACAAAATATGGGAATTTTTTTGTCCGATAACTTTACACTCTGAAACTCCCAATACGATTTTTCTTTCATTTGCCTAAAATATTCCAATTAGATACAATCAGTTCCTTGGCACAACACCACTTTCTTGAAACTGTAATCCCTCCATTTAGCTAAATTCTCTCATTGGGTTACCTAATTGGTGCAAAACCCTCTCCCCCCCCTTGCCCTGCAGATTGTGTCAAAGTGCCTTTTCTATACATTGTTCTGTAGTGTCCCTGGAACTTGTTAAATTACTGAGCTATGTGGACTGTGTTCAAGTCCCCTGGGTCTCCCTTGAACTTGCCAAAGCATCTCCTGTTTCTGGGAGATCAAATATATGTTCTCCTGATCTACTGCCTTGTTAATTCGAGGCTCCTTCAACCTTGTAATAAATGTTTCTGATGTATGTTGTTACTTCTCAATTCTTGTTCTGCCCTCTGAAGAAATTCAATCTACAATGTAGGGCAATCTTCCCCATTCCTCCTGCGTGCACACGTGTACAGTACTCAGTGGTATTTCTGTCACTCTGGATATGCAGGCTGCCACTGAGTGTTCACTTTCTCTTAATGACTATAGAGTTTTTTCTCCTCTTTTTAAATTCCTCCTTGATGGCATAGAATGCAAATGTGTACTTACTTTGAGTTAAATTGCTTTGGTTTTTATTATTTTGTAACTGTAGTGTGAATTTAGTGCTCGTGAAAGCAAAGGACTAGTAGCACTGCAGATAAAGGAGCATGGCCAGAGGATACAGCCTCTGGTTTCTATTCCTCGCTCTGCCACTGACCAGTTGTGTAACTTTCAACAAGTCATGTCAACCCTCTGTTTCCCCTCATGCTTCTTTATAGAGCTATTTAGATTGTAAGATCTTTGGGGCAGGGATTGTCTCTTACTATGCATTTCTAAAGTGTCTAGCACAATTGGGCCCTGATTTTGATTGTAGTCTGTGCACTCTACTGTAATAAAATGTAATTATTAATCTGTGCAACAAGCTTTCCATATCCAGCTCTGGCAATGCTCCTCATTCTAGCCTTGCAGCACATCCCTGCTATTCAATGCCAGAGCTCTAGCAAATTACAGCAGTCTTGATCTATAGCAACCCACTGCTGTTTCAGTTCTGGCTCTGCTCTGGACAGAGACTTTCCCTGGCTGGAGACTTTGTTTTGCAACATTTTGAGGCATATGAGGAAATCATCAGGACCCTCCATTTTAATTGAGATTTATCATTAATTTAGTTGCCATAAAAGAATGTTTTAAAATCCTCTCAGTTTGACTTATGTTATAATATTCTCTGGGATTTTGAGCTGATGGGCTCCTTCCTTCTGAGTTCCACAGGACTACTCACACAAGCAAAATTACTCCCTGGCATGTTTGTTTGCAGGATTTTGCCCAAGATCAGTAATGACCCAGACTCATCACCATCTGGGATCTGTTTGATCGCCTTTATAAAACAAATCTGGCGAGATTCGGTGCGGTTGCCAGTACAGAAGTGTCCGTATCCCCACAATTAGCATTAAGTGCCTTCTTGGCAGGCTATGCAGAAGACCCAAGGATTGAATTATCCATGGAAATTGGTGTTCAGTCCCACTCCTATAAGCACTCTGGCTGGATCAAAGCAGTAGCACATGGGAGGAGCAGCACAGCAGTCTCAACCATGGGTAAAATGCCTCATTCCCCTGAGTTGACAGCCAGCCCCTTATAAATATAAAATTCACTGAAAAAAGGGGGAAAAAATGGGCCAGATCTAAAGTGGCCTAGCTGGTGTAAAGTGTCGTAGCTCTCTCGAAGTGTAAAATAAGACTCCATTGACTTCAATGGAGCTATGCTGCTTTACACCAGCTGAGAATCTGGCCCTATGTATTTTTAAAGTATCTAGAGTCTGATCCCTGTGGATATTTTCCACCAGATGAGCATTTAAAACAGCGGTCCCCAACCTTTTTCGTCTGGTGGGCGCCAGATGACGAGCCATGGAGGACCATGGCAGTGGACAAGCATCCGCTGAAATGCCGCTGACAAGCAGCGTCATCCAGAGGCGGCGCCACCGAAACGGCGCCGATTTTTAGCGGCATTTCGGTGGCGATGCCTCTGGATGCTGCTGCTTGTTGGTGGCATTTCGGCAGATGCTCGTCCGCCGGCCAGTACGCAGGCGCACCTAGACGCCCCGACAGGCACCATGGCGCCCACGGGCACCGCATTGGGGACCGCTGATTTAAAATATAGGCAGTTGTCAGTGTCTGACTATGCTCCATGTCATTTTCTGTAGACTTTACATCCTCTAATTATTCATATATATTTCTGTTATGAAGTTTCAATCTATTCCCTGGCACTAGAAGCAGCATTTCCTAGCTGGATCAAATGTCAATACGCCTCGCTTGCATGCTGGGTATTGTGTATAGCTCTGTCCCCAGAGACCCCTACATTTCTAAGCAAAATTTCAGACATGGATGGCTGGGGCCTCTAGACACTACTGTAATACCAGTAAACACACATTTATTGTGAATATCACTATTGTTATCCCCATAGCACCTAGGAACCCTCATTATGTGGTCCATAAATAATAATTGGTAGGCATATTGCACTGTTGTAGAGCAATACTTGCTATTTATTTGCACCTATTGTCAAGGGGAGCAAAATTAAGAGTTACCCTAGGCACACAGTGGATCAGAATAAGGGCCCATGTAGTCCATCTATTTCTCACAGTGGCCAGATGCCTCAGAGGAAGGTGAAAGAAACCCCCATCTGCCAGCTGTGGAATATTCTTCCATTTGGGGAAGGTTCTTCCTAATCCTGAGTACTTTAGAGGCTGGTTTATGCCTTGAGGCCAGGAGGGTTTACAACCCTCATAAATTTGGATCCTATCGAGTGTTACCCTAGATGTTCTTATTATCCATATAAATTCCTTTCTGAATCCTGATAAGCATTAGTCTCAATAAAATCATGTAGCAATGAGTACCAGAGATTCATTACATGTTGTGTAAAAATGCTCTGCCTACTAATTAAACGGCGCGTGGGTTTCAGCAAGCAAGATTCTGAATAGATGTTAATTAGCATTTAGAACTTGTTTGTTGATGGAGATTAGGATCACAAGATAGGCTGCTATTTCACAGCACATGGCACAGGAATTGTTTATACAAATATAGTGGAGGCCCACAGACACAACGTATGTATTTATAGATTGCAGGGCCTGTAAGCTACTTGGGAGGTCAGCTGTGACTCTGGTCATAATCCTCCACTGTAGCTGGTAGGCCAGTGATACTGCAACATTATTGTTCCTGTGAGCTCTTTGAGGCAGGGACTGACTTAATATGTTTATACAGCACCTAGCACAGTGGAGGCCTGGTCTTGGTTGGGGCTTACGGTAGCCCAAATAATAAATAATTAGTTAAGTGCCAATAGTCCTGGAGCAGAGGCCAGAGTGACAAGTTAAACTTGACTCACTGGTGACTAAGTAATTTGAAGATAAAAGACCTGAGTCATAAGCACAATTACTATTAATGCTTTACCAGCTACGCCCAATTATAGAGTCATAGACTTTCAGGTCAGAAGGGACCATCATGATTGTCTAGTCTGACCTCCTGCACAACGCAGACTGCAGAATCTCACCCACCCATTCCCGCAAAAAAACCCTAACCTATGTCTGAGCCATTGAAGTCTTCAAATCATGGTTTAAAGACTTCAGGGTGCAGAGAATCCTCCAGAAAGTGACCTGCGCCCTACACTGTAGAGGAAGGTGAAAAACCCCCAGGGCCTCTGCCAATCTGCCCTGGAGGAAAATTCCTTCCCAATCCCTAATATGACGATCAGCTAAACCCTGAGCATGTGAGCAAGACTCACCAGCCAGACACTCAAGAAAGAATTCTCTGTAGTAATTCAGATCCCACTCCATCTAACATCCCATCACAGACCATTTGGCATATTTACTGCTAATAGTCAAAGATCAATTAATTGTCAAAATTAGGCTATCCCATCATACCATCCCCTCCATAAACTTATCAAACTTAAGTCTTGAAGCCAGATATGTCTTTTGCCCCCACTGCTTTCCTTGGAAGGCTGTTCCAGAACTTCACTCCTCTGATGGTTAGAATCCTTTGTCTAATTTCAAGTCTAAACTTCCTGATGGCCAGATTATATCCATGTGTTCTTGAGTCCACATTGGTACTGAGTTTAAATAATTCCTCTCCCTCACTGGTATTTATCCCTCTAATATATTTATAGAGCGCAATCATATCTCCCCTCCGTCTTCTTTTGGTTAGGCTAAACAAGCCGAGCATTTTGAGTTTCCTTTCATAAGACAAGTTTTCCAATCCTCGGATCATCCTAGTAGCCCTTTTCTGTACCTGTTCCAGTTTGAATTCATCCTTCTTAAACATGGGAGACCAGAACTGCACACAGCATTCCAGATGAGGTCTCACCAGTGCCTCGTATAACGGTACTAACACCTCCCTATCTCTACTGGAAATATCTCACCTAATGCATCCCACGACCGCATTAGCTTTTTTCACGGCCATATCATATTGGCGGCTCATAGTCATCCTGTGATCAACCAATACTCCGAGGTCCTTTTGCTCCTCTGTTACTTCTAACTGATAAGTCCCCAGCTTATAACAAAAATTCTTGTTATTAATCCCTAAATGCATGACCTTGCACTTTTCACTATTAAATTTCATTCTATTACTATTACTCCAGTTTACAAGGTCATCCCAGTCCTTCTCTGTATTGGCAATACCTCCCAGCTTTGTGTCATCCCCAAACTTTATTAGCACACTCCCACTTTTTGTGCCAAGGTCAGTAATAAAAAGATTACCGGTAAATAAGACTGGTCCGAAAACTGATCCCTGAGGAACTCCACTAGTAACCTTCCTCTAAAGCAGTCCATGCATCTTCTGCATACGATGTGGCTTTAGCAGACCCCAATCCCTGCAGCACTCTCTGCACCATACCCTGCCCTCAGTCTGGCTGCAGAGCGTCCACTGGTGTCAGTGGAAGTTGCATGTCTGGTTCAGGAGCAGCATATGGGGACATGGCCCTCAGGGGGCACAGCTCAAAAAAACAAAACAAAACAAAAAAAAAACAAAAACCGCATTGAGAAATAGACTGAGGGAAAAACCTGGAAGTCAAGAGCTCCTACTTCTAACTCTGCCACTGCCTCCCTCTGTGTCTAAGGGCTGGCAGCCTGTGTCTTTAAGTCATCACTTTGCAGGAGGGAAGAAGGGGTTGGGCTGCAGTGGGAACCCCAGAAGGTATTTGGGTGGGAGCTCGTCCTTGAGGCTCCAGAGGAGAACAAGCAGCTCTGTCGCCCTAGCAGAGAGCTCAGCCTACGCTCCCCTCCCTTCTGGTTTGTGAGGAGGGGTGTGTGTGTGTGTGTGTGTGTGTGTGTGTGTGGCCCTGGCCCTGCCTGTGGAGACGTTAGCACTCCTGGAGTGTGTTAACCAAGAGCAGTGCCTTCTCTCCCAAGCCATATTGTGCCTAGCCTCTGGGCAGGGGTGGAAGTGGATAGGAAATCAATGTCTTTGATCCTCTCACCATGCAACAGGATAAAACATGTCTCATTTGCTCTTCGGGGTACTGATTCTCTTGGGGTATCTACACTGCAATGAAACACCCACGGCTGGCCTGGGTCAGCGGACTCAGGCTCACAGAACTTGGGCTGCGGGCCTATAAAATTGGGGTGTAGATTCTCGGGCTGAAGCACAAGCTCTGGGACCCTGCAGGAGGGGAGGGTCCCAGAGCCCGGGCTCCCGCCCTAATGTCTACACCGCAGTTTTACAACCCTGCCCTCCATCAGAGCCCCATGAGCCTGAGTCAGCTGACCCAGGCCAGCAGTGGGTGTTTCGTTGCAGAGTAGACGTACCCTTACAGACGGTTGTGGAAAGACAAACAGGGAAGCACAGAGATTATCATTAGCTCCATCTCCAGCTCCATCTAACTCCACAATGTTTTCCCACTGTTGCTAGCGGTGAAAGGCTAACAGGACAAAGGCAATACACTAGAGAATGGGGCATCAAAAGACAGGCACAATAATAGAGTGGGAGTGATGAATGGAGATTTCCTACACATGTTTACAAGGGCTGACACTGATACCCTCCCCTTCCTGGGTGACTCCAGGGTCACTGACACAGAGGTATTAGATAAAAGAGGGACTGTGATGCTAACCAAGCTCTGGGACAGAAGGAATTTCCACTAGGGGGACCTCAGAACAAGGGACTTGCAAACGCTTACAAAAGATATCAGCCCTTGCTAACTAGCAAGCAAAGTCCCAAAGACCCCAACAGCATCCCACCGCCCATGGCAGTGGAAGTCTGATGGAGCTGGAGACAAAGCTAAAGTGCCTGCCTTCTCACTGCTATCTGTAAGGACAGTGCTGTAAGCAATGAATGAAAGAAACTGGAGGTTGTTACAGTTGGCCAATCCCTAAAAATGGCAGTAAGTGTAAAACAAGAAACAGGTGCTGTTTGCTTTTTGATTCCAAAATCAGCACCTATCCCATGAAACTCTTGAGTACCCAGGAGATGAGACTTCAGTGGGACTCCTCATGGGGGAGAGCACTCTGCTGGGTACTAAGCATTTTCAGGCTCTGGCTGTACGACAATGCCAGGCAGAGTGCTCAATAAAAACAAGGGATCAATTATGGCCTCTCATAGGCATTTACTTACAGGCTGACCAGTGACCTAGGTGGCCTGTAAATGAGCTGCAGACAGGGCAGGATTTAGGGGCAGGGAAGCCAGGCAACCACCTGGGGTGCTGGGAGACAGGCTGGGGGTGCTGTTTTCGTTATTAGGGACAAAAGGGAAAATAGAATGTTTGAAGTAACATGTTTCAAGTATTCGGTATGTAGATTCATTTTTCACTAGCCTCCTAGAACGTTCTGGACCTTTGTAGATCTCATGAAACCTTCCAGGCTTTCTGAGATCTACATTTTCCCCGAACCTCCTAGAATGTTGTCAGCCATGCCCTCGTGTCGCCAGTCATTCAGTGAGATCTAAGAATGAAGTAAAGTGAAAGCCCAGCTGTGATATTGTGAACCTTGTTTTATTGTGTAAATTGTGGAAGTGTACTTGTGTTTTAAGACTTGACGAGTGTAAGGGGTGACTAATAAAGGACATATTTAAGGAGATACTAGAGATATCTATTGAGCCCCTAGCTATGCAACAATTTAAAATAAATACTGTTGCTTCTTTTGCCATGCTTAACATGTAAAGTTTGATGACTTTGTAAGACGGCTGAACATAGCTTTTGTTCTCCCTAATACTGTCTGTTTTCCCCCATAGAAAATAAGATGCCCCAGAAAAAGTCTTCAGGAGCTCAGTATACGAAGTGAAAAGCTGAGTAGCAATCTAGTTTGCAGCAAGGGGCAAATTTGATGGGAAACAAATGGATGGGGGGTGCCATTTGGTCTAGAGCCGGCCCTTGCTGCAAAAGCCTGAGGGAGAACGGCCCTTGTTAAGGAGCAGTAGAGGGCCAACGTAAGTGGCTGCATGCTGCCCTCTTGTAAGCCTGGGTATAGGGGACCAGGTGGAGGTGGAGCTACAGAAGGGGAGTATAGAATCATAGAATATCAGAGTTGGAAGGGACCTCAAGAGGTCATCTAGTCCAACCCCCTGCTCAAAGCAGGACCAATTCCCAGCTAAATCATCCCAGCCAGGGCTTTGTCAAGCCGGGCCTTAAAAACCTCCAAGGAAGGAGACTCCACCACCTCCCTAGGTAGCCATAGTGCTTGGTGCTACGGAGACTCTAGGCGGGGGTTCTCAAAATGGGGGGTCGGGACCCCTCAGGGGGTCATGAGGTTCTTACATGGGGGGTCGCAAGCAGTCAGCCTCCACTCCAAATCCCGCTTTGCCTCCAGCATTTATAATGGTGTTAAATATATTAAAAGTGTTTTTAATTTATAAGGAGGGGTCACGCTCAGAGGCTATCTATGTGAAAGGGGTCATCAGTACAAAAGTCTGAGAACCACTGCTCTGGGCCACATCTCAGACCCTAGGCAGCCTAGGATAGACTGCTGTAAGTTGGAGCAGCCCCTCTGCCTTCCCTGCACTGTGTCTTTTAGGAGATGCAGTGCAGAATCTGGCCCATGGTCCCTTAAGCCTAGTGTTAATGTTGTGAATGATACATACAACTAACAGCATTTAGGGCTTATCCTCTTTGTAAACCTCAACTGATTTTTTTTTTTTTTGCCACCACCCAGGTAGATATTATTACTCTCATTCCACAAAGGAGAAACTGAGGCAGCAAATCCTCTCCACTGGGCTAAGCCTGTTCGTGCTGTGGCACTGCCATTGGTGCCTGCATGCAGACCGAACTGAGCAAACAAGTGGAACTGCAAGCACTTGGCTTCAGCTCTATTAGAAACCCAGCGAGAAAATGGTCAGGCTCACCTGCTGAATGGAAAGGGCCAAAAAGAGGAGGCAGAAAACTTGGATCGATCCAAGATACGCAACTTCAGCTACGCGAATAGTGTAGCTGAAGTCGAAGTATCTTGGATTGAATTACCTGGGGTCCAGACGGCGCGGGATCGATGGCTGCAGCTCCCCCGTCGAGTGCGCTACCGCCGCTCGCTCTGGTGGAGTTCCGGGGTCGACGGTAAGCGCGTTCGGGGATCGATATATCGCGTCTTAACGAAGCGCGATATATCGATCCTGGATAAATCGATTGCTACCCGCCGATACGGCAGGTAGTGAAGACGTACCCTTTGTGACTCGTCCAAGGTCACACAGGGAGACTGTGGCAGAGATGGGGTCTCTAGAGGTACATCTACACAGCAATTAAATACCTGTGGCTGTCCTGTGTCATCTGACTTGGGCTTGCAGGGCTCTGGCTGTGGGGTTGTAACATTGCTGTGTAGACATTTGGGCTTGAGTTGGAGCCTGAGCTCTGGGACTCGCAAGGGGAAAGGGTCCCAGAGCTGGCTCTAGCCTGAGCCCAAACATCTACACTGCAGTTTTTAAGCCCGACAAACCTGATTCAGCTGACCCGGGCCAGCCATAGTTGTGCTGCAGGTCTTTTATTCCAGTGTAGTTGTATCCCTGGTGCGCTGTTCATTCCCCAGAACCAGAAGTGATTTCGCATGGGCATTTGAAACCACCTTTCACTGATTTACTTTATCCCTGACCCTGAGGGATCAAACCCTAGAAATAAGAGAGTAGATTGGGCTCCTCTGTTATGGCTGCACAAATCTTTAGTTTACAAAATCCAAAGCCCAGATAGCTTAGCCTGATTTCAGCTCATGGTATGAACTTTAAACTCAGCGAAGGGGCTATGAAAGCATCGCTGGGCTTTGTCAAACCCCTTTGGAGAACCTGGGTCCAGTTTATGGCTGAACCTTCTCTACTAATTGATGGCTCTGCGCAGAAACTAGAGGGAAGATCCTCACCTAGTATAAATTGTCATAGCTCCATTGAAATCAGTGGAGCAGCAGCAGATCTGCCCCCTACTTTCTTGTGAGCAAAACTTGGCCCAAATCCAAACAGTGAAGGGCAAACTTTGATGGGGGTGAAAACAAATAGCCGTTTGAACAGGTTCTATTTTTGGTAATATTTTAAAATATTTCCCCTTTCTGTTATAGTGTAACTCCTTAGATAGAGCTTAGCTTGATCAGGGTCATGTTAGGTATTTGGCTCCAGGATGGAGAAGGAAGATAATTTTTGGCTTAAAGCGACTGGTTACATGGCTGATTAACAGCCTTCTATAACTTGCAGTGCAAATGTATTTGCTTTGGCTGCTGTGCAATCTAAACACTTCTCTGGGAGCCTCAGCTCCGTAGCTCATTGTGGCTTTATCTCCATTTGTTTCAAAGGTATTTCAGAGTAAGGCCCAGCGGCTCCTGGAACATTGTCTCATCTCTATCTGTACTAATGTGAAGTGATATTCATCTGAGAACAGAGGGCCGGTTAAGCCCACCATGGGTCCTGATCCTGCGAAGACTTTTATTACACTCACACTTCACTAGCTATGTCTAGGCACGCTGTCTTCATTGGGAGTAGCAGTAAGTCCTAAGGCCACATTTGGATTTGGTCTAACTAGGCCCAGCTTCATTGAAGCCACCTGGCTAAATGCACTCCTGAGGAATTCAGGGCTCCCAGCAGTGGTATATGTGCTGGGGAAGGGTGGGAGCCAGAATTGAAGCTCCATGAGGGAGGGGAAAGGAACTATAACAGGTGGCCAGAACTCCTGAGTATGCTCCTGCTTCCCTCTTCTCCAGCAACCCTCCTTAAGGGTGTTGCTAGAAATGCCACTTGTCCTGCTTTTGGGACAAGCACATGGGGTCATATTACATCTCCATATACCTGTATTACATCTATCCCTGTAGGATCTGAGGCCAAGATTCTCAAAAGTATTTAGGCACCCAACTCCCATTGAATCTGTCCCTGAATATCTAAGCGTCTGATACAAAGTACACATCCCTGCAGCAGTGCCAGGTGACTCTAGGCCAGGGGTAGGCAACCTATGGTATGTGTGCCAAAGGCGGCACATGAGCTGATTTTCAGTGGCACTCACACTGCCCGGGTCCTGGCCACTGGTCCGGGGGGCTCTGCATTTTAATGTAATTTTAAATGAATCTTCTTAAACATTTTAAAAACCTTATTTACTTTACATATAACAATAGTTTAGTTATATATTATAGACTTATAGAAAGAGACCTTCTAAAAACGTTAAAATGTATTACTGGCACGCGAAACCTTAAATTAGAGTGAATAAATGAAGATTCGGCACACCACTTCTGAAAGGTCGCCGATCTCTGCTCTAGGCCAATGAAGTCCCACCTGCTTACACCAGGTCTGAATTTGCCCCCAAGCATTTAAACGTCCCCTAAAGAAATCCCAGCTGACCCAAGCCATGCTGGAAGAGCTATGAAGGCCTCTGACTATTTTTATTCCTTGAATTTCATGTATTTCTTCCTTTTACAAATCATATCTCTAGTGAATCTTTAATTTTCTTATTTCTAGATATGGATAACTATGGAGTCTGTTCCAGTGGCATGAAACTTTCAAAGCCATGGCCAGCCAGTCTGTTCCTTTTAGCCTGCCCTTGAGGGTAAAAAAGACCATATCTGTTGCACTGTTGATTCAGTTGAACTGTTGATTCAGTTCCTTTCCACTTCCTGTTTAGGGTAAGAAAGTCCATCTCTTTAGAGCGATGATGGCTGCCGGGCCCATTAGCAGTGTTCCACGTCAAACACAGGCACACCTCCCTCGCTTGCCCTTCTCCCCCCAGAATTCACAGCACATGACTCAGAGCAAAGAAACAGACAATACAAAATGCCAAAATAATTATTTCACTTCGTCAGCTTGGTAAAAACACTGTTATTTTGGGAGGAGGCCATGTTTTCTTAAAGAAAAGCTCTGAGAAAACAAACAGAAAAATCCCCCTCCTCAGCACCCTGACCTTGCTCCACTTCAGGACTGTTGAGTCATCAAATGCACAGGTGCAGTTAGAATCCTCCCACCTACAGCCCACAGAGTTTGGCTGGAGTTAGGTTTTACTCCTTCATCTTCGACTGGGTTAGAATTAGGAGCACTCCCAGGTTCAATGCCTTGCTTTTCACCACAAATAGGACTTCAGGCCAGATCCTCTTCTGGTGTAAATTGATGTAGCTGCATTGACTTCACCAGAGCTGTCTCTTTTCATTGTGTGTTCTTTCTCTGTACCAAAGGAAGTGACATTTTAGAAGATCCTTATTTGTTAGCTAGTCCACTAGATCTTGTCAGCATTCGTACATTTCCTGCCTGCCTTTACAAACATCAGGGGAAAGCAAAATACTTCAGTGCTGGATTGTTTCTAGGTTTTGTTCCCTATCTTTGTTGATTTCCATTGTTTGCCTTGCTTCTCTCATACACAAAGCTAACAGTGTGGTCAACTCTCAAGATTATATCACGAACCTTGCAATGTTTGGTGGTTTTCTTAAAGCCTAGCTTCTAGAGGCATGTGATTAGTTGAGAATCAGAACTTAAAAAAAAGTGTTTCTAGCCCTCACGGCTGTGCAGAAAGCTTGAAAATATGACACCCTAAATACTCGAATACTAGAAGACAAATAAAAAGGACTGCAAAAAAAAAATTTTTTTTACATCTCATAATGTTGTGACAAATAATGCTTCAAATGCAAACAACTCCCACTCAAGTCAATGAGACAGATTCTGATCTCATTTGCCCCAAAATAAACCTGGAGTAACTCCACTGGAGTTAACAGGGGTAAGTGAGATCACAATATGGCTTGAATGCTGCCTGTTACAGGATTATAAATATGGCATAGTACCACTCACTGGAGCATATAGCAGCAGGACATAGGTTGGCTTGATGCGTAACTTACAACACTGTTTAAGCCACAGCTGAATTTGGCCAAGAGAATTTAATGGAAGCTTCACTAGGTCCACCAGGAGTTGTACCTATGTATCTGAGGGTACATCTACACAGGAGCTGGAGATGTAGTTGATTGAGTGTGCTAAAAATAGAAGTGTAGCCACTGCAGTGGCATAGCCTAGCCACCAAGACTACTCCCCTGAGGTTTGGGATGGGATTGTACTCGTGGAGGCTGTTACACTGTTATTTTTAGTGCACTAGCTGGATTGCAGCTAGTGTGGGAAATTATACCTCCTGCTCCAGTGTAGATATACTTACCCTGAAAGTAGATTTCAGTCTTAAATTAGCACTACATCCATTTGTGTGAGCTGCCACTAGGAGCAGAACCGTTCCAGTGAGAAGCATCAGCTTTTCTTTGTAATTACCAAGGAATTTCAGGAATTGAAAGATTCACGACCCCATTCTGGAATTCAGGTTGAGCCTACCTTATTGAGACAAGTGGTTCAATGGAGGGTTTACTCACATAGTAAGATGCTACTCTGTGTGAGTAAGGGCAGCAGAACTGAGCCACGTAGTGACAGCTTCTGTCCAGGAGCTCAGTTAACTGGCTTCTGTTTGATGCTTGCCTTGACCCATTAACAAAATGATCTTCCACAATGGGAGTGAACGATCCAAAACTCCAAGTGGTGATCAGCTGCTGGGTGGAGAAAGAACTACATAGGTCAATCAATTCATTGCCTTGTTCTGCAAGAAACAAGGATGGGGTACCAAGCTAGAGACTGGTTTCTGTATTCTGTGAAGTGCCAGAAAGCTATGAAGCCTTCTGACCTGACTGGCAGCATTGTAAATCAGAAGTAGCACCACTGAGTCAATGGAGCTAAACTACAGTAAAACTGGTCTACATAAACAGAGAATAAGGGCTCTGGCTCTATTTTAAATATGTTCCGGACCCACGCCCATCCTTATTAAATCATAGTGCTACAGCCAGGTGTCTTATAAAAGAAAAATGAGTTGTGAGGGGGAGGGGAATAAGCAATTTCAGGCTGACTTTCTTGATGTAAAATGGCAAATGAACTGCCAACAACATCACCAATAAAGCAGGTCATTAAATCAAGTTTAATGGGGATCTGGATACAATTTTGGAGGAGGAAGAAATCTGGAGGGTCCAGCTGTGAGCTAGATTTTTTTTCTTAGTTTAGAGATGAGGTAATATGGTCAAAAATTTAGCTATACAAATGATCTTCGTTATTTATTCTCTTCAAGAGCTTTTGTCTCACATTTCCTCAGTTTAAAGATTTTTTTCTTAATAGCAACAAAGCCAACCTGGCATAAGCCAACCAGCCGTTTTCCTTCTGCTGAGTACCTCATAGTTACCAAGAGTCATGAAACTGATAGACCTGCAATACAACTGCAGAGCCCTTTGATCAATGGCATTCCCACCGCCCCAGAGGAAGTTGTGATTGCAAATTGTCTCATACATTGCTATGTGCCCTTTATCAGGCAGTTTAGCTGAGAATGCATGAAACAGCCTAAAATGTAGCTGGGTTAATGCTGCAGTGCTTGGTTTTATCAGTAAACTAAGCTGCCAAGGATGAGAAAACACACAGGGCTACATTGTGCTTATTAGCTGCAGTCCCACATTGGGGGATGGAAACAGGGTGTGTTAGGGATGGACTGTACTTGAGAGATGCACAGACCCTATGTGACCATCCTGGCAAGCAGTCTGCACTATCTTTTAGGATTCTTCTTCCACAGTGCAGCCAGCTTTCTCTGCAGGCCAGTGGAGAGAAGGGTCCGGACACAGTCCCTATTTTCTCCTCACTCTTTTTTAAGGTGGCGTGAGTCCCTGCAGTGCATGGAAGGAGCTGTCTGCGCCCTCTCCCAAGTGCAATGGCTGCAATAATTCCTGGCCAGCTATGGGATGTGGAGTGGGGGTGGGGAAAGTCTCTTTGCATCCTAGCCTCCCATACAAGGAGGTCATGGACAGTCTGATCCATAGGGAATAAATGTGTGTGGCAACACTAGGCTATTTTCAGTCACTTTTCTGACCCCACCTGTGTTGGAAGATGGTGATATGGATAGCAGGTAGCTTTTTATTTGTCTAGGCAGGTAACAGCCAGGTCTTGCTGGGTGGACAATACTGAGCTGGACAAATTCTTCACCTACCAACTCAGACTGTGTGATTATGTACCTTCTAAATGTTGAATTTTGGGAGACTGGAAGGTTTTCCACATGGAAGCGTGTGAAAAATAACTTTGGATTGAAAGTAAGAGAGAGTTGGGAACCCAGGCTCACTTACAAGCTTTGGGTAAGTCCATTTGGGCCCAAGCCTTCAAAAGTGTCCACTAATTTTAAGCACCTACATTTTTGGATGACATATAAGTCAAGTACACCTGTGCAAAGCAGGTTAAAATGCTACCACATCACAGTGGCTGCATTTTATACCTACCTTGCACTCACTTTGTAGAGGAGTAAATGATGACCCCAGGGGCATGACAATGGAGAATTACCCCACTTGAGTCTGATCTTAAGTTTGCATGTTAGAAAGTCAGGGACAGAAAACCAAAATGCATTCCTAGTCATTTTTTTTTTCTGCAAAAGAATTTGCTTTGTGATATCAGGGAACAAGCTAAAAAATGCCAAATTAGCCCTTAAAATCTCTTATAGCAAATTTCAAACTTAAATAGCATGAAAGGAGAAATCTGACAAATGTGGACTTAAAAAAAAAAAATAAAAAAGAGAGAGAAATACTTGCCTGGAATTCTATTTTGTGAAAGACTCAGGGATATTTGGATTTTGGTAATGTGAATTAGAAGAGAAGTCAGACAAACAGAAGAGGTCTTTGAAATATTTTATGCAAGGGCTATTTCTTAAAACACACAAATCACTCTGATTTCCTATGAAATTTACCCCACACTGAGCCTGGAATCCAGAGTTAGAAAAAACAGCGGAGTGCTCAAGTTTCTAAGTTGGCTTGTCTGGCTTGGAATCACTGCTGGCTCTGGAGTCACATCAAAGTCATAAGAACATCAGAACAGCCATACTGGGTCAGATCAAAGGTCCATCTAGCTCAGTAGCCTGTCTTCCGACAGTGGTCAATGCCAGGTGCCCCAGAGGGAATGAACAGAACAGGTAATCATCAAGTGATCCATTCCCTGTCACCCATTCCCAGCTTCTGGCAAACAGAGGCTAGGGACACCATCCCTGCCCATCCTGGCTAATAGCCATTGATGGATCTATCCTCCATGAATTTATCTAGTTCTTTTTTGAACCCTGTGAAGGCCAAGACTATAACAACATCCTCTGGCAAGGAGTTCCACAGGTTGACTGTGCATTGTATGAAGAAATACTTCCTTTTGTTAGTTTTAAACCTGCTGCCTATTAACTTAGCTCCCTCTTCCCAATACTTCTGATGTCCTTGCTGTCAGGAATGGCCTCCTCCCACCCGCTCCCTGCTTAAACTGACTGATATGTGCATTGGCTGACCTGATGGACTCCACATTTGGGCTCATAAACCCAACCCCATCTCCCATCCTTGCTGGACCCTTGATGGTGAAATCTTCTCCATAAAAGGTCCCCAGCGGAGGAGACTGCACCCTACTCAACAACTTCCTGCTCCATTCCCTGATCCTTTCTACTGGTACATTCACCAGCCAGTCTCCCCTCCTACTGCCTGCCTGCTGGGACATGGAATCCCCAACCATCTTCCTGTATCTTTAGGGCTGCATGAATGGGTGATTTCCATTACTATAATAAACGCCCTGCATGGCAGCTTGAAAAATGAAACAGAAATTATTTAGGAAACATTTGAATTTTTTTCTTTCTCTTTTAAACTGCCCCTAACAAGAACCTAGATGGATACAAATTGACAGACAGACCAATGCAGTAACTAAGAAGGATTTTTTTTTTTTTTTAAAGATTTACTGTAAAACCCACCACCTGTTCAGACAAGGCCTTGATTGTGTTGGACAGAGGGGGAGGAACAAGTATCCGTGTTCTCCTCCATAAACCACAATTCCCTAGCTCCTGGGATTATTTTTAGCAGTTTTGCACTCCCCTGTTTATTTTCTTTACACCAGTGCCCATACTTCATTCCCTGCCTGTAACTTCCTTATTAGCACAACGGCAGATGGAGAGCTGAGAGAAGGACATTTCAGTGACTGAATGGCACTTGCAGAAAGGAAAGTTTAGACCTCAGTTCTAATAATGTGGAATATATACGGCATATAAATCCCAGTTCCTATTGAGAATTGTCCTCTCTCACAGATTCCACATCATGCTGCCTTTCACATGCCTTTCTGAATGTATTTGATGCTTAGGAAGGCTGTAGCTTCATCTGCTTTTCATTTCCTCAGATGCTCTCGGCATCAGATTCTTTTTTTTTTATGGTGAGCCTGTTGCAGCACTCAGTCTCTGTGACTAAGGAGGTGTTTAGTCTGTTGCAGGTTTTTTTCCCCTGTGGTTAAAAGATAAGGAGGATGATAAAAATTGAGGTCATGGGGACGTAAGAGGAAGGGACTTTACTGATGCAGAGAATCTGTCCAAACTGAAGGCATCTCATTAGATATGGGCAATCCTTCAAAGTAATCAAATCAACAGTGTAACACAAAATGTCCATGAACTTTCACATCCTTCTCATATCTTAGGTACTTATGTGGTCCCCATTACTGCAGTAGCTGAGTGCCTCACAGTCTTTAATATATTTATCCTCACAACACCCCTGTGAGATAGAGAAGTGTTATTATCCCCATTTTTCAGATGGAAAACTTGGGCCCAGAGAGGCTAAAGGGGAGATTCACATAGGTGCTAACTCCCATTGATTTCAATGGGAGTTAAGTGCCTAAGTGACTTGTCTAAGGTCACAAAGGAAGTCTGTGCCAAGGCAGTGACTTGAACCCAGGTTTACTGAAGTTTACTAGGGTAGTGTTTTAACCACTGGACAATCTTTCTTTCTTAGTTCCTACCTTCTGATGCTCTCTGTGGAGCTACTGTTGATTTGCTCATTGGTTCTTTTCTTCATCTCTCTGCTTTCCAGTATCAATTATTCATTTGCTCAGGAAGACGGGCTGTTTGATAGTTTATAATTTTGTTCTCCTCCATTGTGCATTCTTCTTCTATATTAGCATTAACACTTGAACAAATGCATTTTCAGTCTGAGTCCCAATATTCCTTACTCTTAGTGTCTGGTTCTCTGATCACTGCAGCAAGGTCACTTGGGAAGCTTTAGTGGCCCCAGTATCAGCTTTGAAATATTAGATTCCTTAGCAAAACAGCAAACTGGACCAGCCCTTTCAGTCTTTAATGGGGCCTGATTCTGCTCTGAGTTACACTGGTACTTTATAAGGGCTTAATCTTAAACTATTAAAACTAATGTGAGTTTTGTCATTGTCATTAGGATCATGCTGTGAATCCATATTAACTCCACTGGAGTCAGTGGGGTCACCCCAGATTTACACTGTAAGAATCTGGTCCATTGGTCTTTTTGGAGGAGATCTTAGAAACTGAGGCACTGTCTTCTCTGCATGACATTAAAGACTCTGGTGCTTTTCATACATTTTTGCCCCAGTGTCTAAGGCTGAAATGTCCCCTCTCCTTCACTGTTGTGCCATGGTATCAACCAGTATGTCTCTCGGATGGGACCTACAATTCAGTGGTTATATGGTCCAAGTGCTTTGGGATGAATTGGTACTATATAAAAATAAAAATAATAATCATGATGCTACAGACATCTATGGCTTGCATCACTTTGTCCTGCTTCCAGAAGGGAACTATGCCACCTAGAACTTGCAGTGTCCTGGAAGCGTAGTAGGAAGTTATATTAATAAATTCCACATACTGCTTTAATATTGTTGGGCCATGAAACAATTTGCAGTCTAACCAGTTTGCATTATGTTAAACAAACACGGAGGCTCCTAGTCCTAAGCAAGAGCAGCGTGTATTAATCACATTGTTTATAATGTGCTTATTTGCTGATTTTGAGGGGAAGCGTGTTTGACATTCCCAGTGTTCACTTAGCAGTGAAATTTGCTTTACACTGGACACATCTCTCTTTTTCTGCAAACCACAGTTGCGTTTTCCAGAGAAATGTTTACTGCTTGCGGGTCGCTGACATAATTTTAAACAGCTGCCTGAGCTCAGGAAAGGGGACAATTTTAATTGTTTTCCTTGTGGCCTTTTAAAGCTTTGGTTACTCTTTTTACACTCTGAGCCATGTCACACTTTTGCTTAACTCAAGAATCTTGAAATGCACAAAAAAAGCAGTTATTTCAGACCAAGTGAATGTAAACAGTGCAGAACCTGCCACTCTCATGCTGTCACTTTGCTTTTACAACAGACATTGGAAATTGATTTGAGTGCTCATGAAAAGTTGACAGCCTTCGAAATAGAAATCTGGTAGAAGTACAGTTAAGGCAGTGACAGGGCAAACTTTGCACACACCATTTCAACCACCCACCAAAATGCTTCATACCTGTTCTGAAGGGTTGGGAGGTGAGTGGGGTTTTATCTTTTGGGGGAGATTTCCCACTGTTTCACCAGCAATAGAACTACTGGTCAGTGGCTGGAGAGCTAATATAGTTAGAGTACTGGCAAACACTTGTCATCTATGCCTGCTCTGACCATATGCACATGGAGCTCTAGGATCCAGGTTTCATGCTTGGCTCTGCAGGACTGTGGGTCATTTGGTAGCTGTTGAGGGCTGAGTTTGTTTTCTTTTGTGACTCCAGAAATTGCCAAGTACAACACTGTTCTGAAAATTTTGATTAGCTTGAATAAACTAAAAGGCTTGAAAATGGGCTTGTCTTTGAAATGCTTGCAAAGAGTCTCACATGGCTTCATGTCCCTCTGTCTGCTAAAGGAACTGGCTTACGCCACGAAACCTGAAAGTGAGATAGATTTTGATGTTGTCTCATGAAAGAGGCTGTGGGATAGGGTGGATGTACCCTACACTAGGCAGGAGGGGGTTAATGAGAGCCTATGGAGCCCTGCTCCAAATTACAAGCTTGGAGGGAGGGGCTAAAAAGGGAAAAACCCAGCTCTCTTGGGGGCTGACTGGGAGGAGAGGAGGTCTTCTTATGCCAGGTATATCCCAGGACTGGCTGAAGGAATGCCTCACTGGAGCTGGAGGATGACTAGATCCTGGAGCCTCCCTAAGGACAGGTAGGCCTGGCATGGGGCTCCTAAATATACTTTGTTCCCTGGGATTATGGGGGCTTTCCTTTTGGAATCTGTGGAGGAGTGTGCCCAGCCCCAGGAAGGGGCTGGTAAAAGGCCTAGAGACAGGCTGTGGTAGGAAGCAGTGGGGGCAGCACTTAGCTGCTTATTACAGGGTAGCTGGGCTAGAATCCAGAGAGAGGGAGGACAAAGGTGATGTTGAGGCCATAGAAATAAAGGCTGGAAAGGATTTAAGTCTGTAGTTTAGCTGAAGACCCTGTGTGAAGCTGCTGGGTAATAAACAAGGTTCGGTTATCCTGGAATGGGGGGCCATAGGTGCCTGGCCAGAGGCAGGGCCAGCTCCAGGGTTTTGGCCGCCCCAAGCAGCCAAAACCAAAAAAAAAAAAAAAAAAACCCGCGATCGCGATCTAAAAAAAGCCGCGATCGTGATCTGCGGCGGCAATTTGGCGGGAGGTCCTTCACTCCCAGGTGGAGTGATGGACCCTCCGCCGAATTGCCGCCGAATACCTGGAACTGCCGCCCCTGTCCGGAACGGCTGCCCCAAGCACCTGCTTGAGAAGCTGGTGCCTGGAGCCGGCCCTGGCCAGAGGGCTCAGTCATGAGGAGAAGTAGATCACCACTGAACTGGAGCGGCTGTTGGTGGGTGGTGCCAAAGGAAAAGCACCAGGCTATGCCACACCCACCCATGAGAGCATGCGCCAGGGGTGAGTCCGCTCTTCAACAGGTTGATTTCAAGGGCAGGGATAGTGATTTGTTTTAAAAAACTGCTGCTATTTGAAAACTAGACCTGATTCTGTACCCGTAACGCCATCAAGCAGACAAGGCAAGAGAGGGGAATATTTTCACTATCAACCTTTGAAACAACCTGGGCAGCTTTTCAAAAGTGAAAAAGAACGCCAAGGCCTGGCAAAACAACTCATGCTCTTGCATTCCTTACCAAAATGCCCCCTTAGCCTAGGGGAATGTATACAGTCTTCTGAGCTCTAGGTCCACTTTTTCTAGAGAAGAGCCTGAATAAATGTCTCCGTGGGTAGGTCTATGCTGCAATAAAAAAACCACAGCAATGAGTCTCAGAGCCCAGGCCAGCTGACTCATGCGTGGGCTGCAGGGCTAAAAATTGCAGTGTAGATGTTCGGGTTCGGGCTGGAGCCCAGGCTCTGAAACACCGTCATGGGGGAGGGTCTCTAATCCAGGGCTCTAGCCTGAGCCTGAACCTCTACACTCCAATTTTATAGCCCCGCTACCCAAGTCTGCTGACCCAGGCTAGCCATGGCCTTGCCGTGGAGCTTTTATTGCAGATTAGATGTATCATGTTTTGCAATCCTTATTTAATGAGAGCTTATACCACGCCCAAAGGGAAGGAGCAAAATCACTACGCCCATTATCCAAATGGTCTGATGGAGCAACATAGGGTCAATTTTTCAAAAGAACTCAGGGGGGGGGGGACGACAAACTTTCAAGTACTGAGAAACCACAATTCAAGCCAGACTTTCAAAACAGCTCAGCTCTTAGGCACCTAAATAAGGGCCAGATTTGCAAAAGGGCTCAGAAGTGCATGTTGGGTGCTGGCCCTAGTTGTGGGTGCTGCTGACCTCTGTTTAAATTCTGTCCATAAAATATAGAAAGTCACACAGGAAGGTAACATACCTGGCTAAAGATCACATAGGGGGCTGGCAGCAGAGTGGGGAATATACCCCCATCTTGTCCATAAGGCTAATAGATTATCATCCTAAAAAAATAGGAAAAGATGCATTTTAATCATGGCAAACATTCATGGGTTCAAAAATGTAATTTCTTTTAAAGAAGGAGAAGCCATTGGACATAATATATCATTACTGTAATTTTGTTTGTCCTAGGAAATCATGAGAAGTCAAATGAATACTCTTTTACAGCAAAAATTGTTTACAACCGTTTCAAGTCTATACTCTACTTTGCGGGTTATATAGAGCCCAATTAACAAAAAAACCCATAGAGGCATGTTGAGTAGTGTGCTGGGCTGGGTGGGGAAGACCATGACTTCATACGACTACAAGATTCTAAAAAGGATTGCCTATTTCTAGATCAAGAGCTGTCATAATTAACTACAACAAATTCTGGAAGGGATATTAAACCTTGTGCTTCAGAGCTTTAGCTGATCTCTGACGATTAGAAGCCAGGCTGACACCTAAGTCGGGGCCAGATCCCTGCATAGGACTATTATGGTGTTCTGACACTTTTCTCTAAAGCGTCTGGTGTCAGCCACTGTCAGAGACAAGACGCGAGGCTGGACGGACCTTGGGTCTGATGCAGTCTGACAATTCCTGTGTTCCTATGAAAAAAGCAGCAGAAGCCATGATTTCTGTCTTAGTGCTGACAAACTCAGCGTTACCATGGTATGCTGTGATGACTTTTCAAAAGTGCTCAGTGTTCGGTCAATTCTGCTCCCAGTGAAATCAGCTGGAATTTTACCTGACTCCAATGGGAGCCAGAGATGGGCCAAGCACCGGGTCCTTTCGAAGTCCTACCCCCGTGAGAATCATCTGCTGCTGTTGACTATGTGGGCAGTGTAAGATTTTTGGCATACTCAGATATTTATTTCCTTGTTTTTTATGTGCTGGTGTTTTGTAAATGATGGGATTACTAAATGCACTGCTGTCCTAAGTAACCTTAGCTGCTTCTTGAAATGGAGATTTTGGTTTTTGGAGTTACGATCAAAGTACAGTTTTCTCCTGACATATTAGCAGAACACAGCAGCAGCCTCTAATTTTCCTGTTTGTCATGTCCACATTTATAACTATTTGTACTTTTATGGATGCGCTGAGTGTCTCTAACATATTTTCACTGTTTCTATTATTTATGACTGTTAAATGCAATTTATGAAACCTGGAAAAAATATCCAGCTATGTTGGCTGATTGCAACTAACAATTCCCTTTCTTGGTTGGAGCTGGGGAGGTGATGGAAAGATTGACAATTCACACCTGTTTTTGTCATAAAAGATGCCTTTAACTCCAGACAGGCTCAGTAATACTTCTGCTGAAATCTTCAGTTGTTATAAATTCCCTTTCGCTTTGCTCTGTGCAATTGTTTATTTTCTGGTGCAGACTACTTTGTATTGTCAGGATATCATCAAATCCAGTATTTTACTTGGCAATGGCTCTTGGTCACAAGCTCAGAATTTCTCATCGCTAGCAATCAGCAAAACCCAGGCAGACTCTTACCATCTGCTAATGGACTTATGTGGAGAAGAGGAGGATTAACAAAGAGGTGATCTCAGCCGCTCACGCTTTGCGTGAAGCATGCATGGTAATGTAACATCAGAACTTCAAGAGCTGCAGGCTGATGATCAAAAATCCTAACCAGTGGTTACAGCTGTAGATTGCTAGCTCACTGTTCTATTAGAAGCTTGATCCTGAAGGCCATTAGCGACTTGAAATGAAAACCTATTCCTTATCTAAATTATTTTCCATCCAATGGGTGTGAACGAACAAACACACACGTTTGTTATTTTAGGGGTTTAGGGGGAAGGGAATGCTTGTGGATGTTGGGCTGTACACATTAGTTTGATATACCTCTACCCTGATATAACGCGACCCGATATAACACTAATTTGGATATAATGCAGTATAGCAGTGCTCTGGGGGGTGGGGCTGCGCACTCCGGTGGATCAAAGCAAGTTTGATATAACGTGGTTTCACCTATAACGCGGTAAAAATTTTTGGCTCCCGAGGACAGCGTTATATCGAGGTAGAGGTGTACTATGAGGTTCCTCATTCCTTTATTAGGAAATACTAAAGTGTTGGTCTAGACACTATGGCCTAGATTCTCCAGCCTGGCAGAGGAGTCATCAAGTCTGGAGAGGTGGATCCAGGAGGCCCCTGACCAATGGGGCAGTTGCCCTGTGTAAATTAGAGCAGCCTGAAGGCTACTCTGACCTATACTGGGTGCCAATGATACCCAGGAACCATTCTGGCAGCTGAGCACTAGTTGGATGCAGGGATATCTTGCTCAGACCTTCTTTTCTTTGGCCATCCCCTGCCCCCTGGTCACGTGGTGGTGTAGGAGTTGCCATCATGACTCAGTGCATCCTGGGAATTCCCCTATCCTGGGAGCATCCTGTGGTGGCTGGCCCCACTCACTTTAGGAAGCTTTTCCCACAGGAGTTGTGCAAAGCAGCCACAGAGCACTGGCAAATAGAGTGGGTCTTACAGAAGCTATATGGCAGTGTCTAGTCAATTACTGTAGCAAATTGTAGTATCTTTTCTCAGGGATCTGAAGGCTGGGCTGCTGACATTGAAGGGCTTAATATAAAGAAGGCCCACAGAGAGTTAGATGGACTTTGCAAAGAGTGATGTGGAAATCTGTCACATTTTTGTCTTCCCAGCTATTTTGGTACCTGGTGACCCAGTGTTCCATCCAAGAACTACACCTCAAAGCCCTACATCATGATGCTTCAGCTAGAAGCAGCCTAACTGTGGCTCCCCTCCTCCCTGAGAATTTCTCCAAGTTGATGTCACTCTATCACATTCATACTTGGTCTCTATTTTTTTTAAAGGGCAATAAGAATTCATGGAGAGATTGTACGTAGGGGGATGATGTATAGGGAATTGGATGGCTCAGGAATTTATTAATGGGCTATGGAGCCTTTGGCTACTAGGTCATTTGTTCCAATAAAGCCAAGATCAGTATTGACAGAACATCATCTTTTGATGGACAGTCAATGTTCTAGGTGGAATGGGTTCATTGTTTTAATAAGGCTCCTAGTCAGCGGGTATCTACAGAAAGGAGAACCTCACTAATTTGGCCCCATTGCTGGGAGTCTGGGCAAAAAAAGCCAGGGACTGAAGATGGTCCCTTGAATCTAAATTCCCCTGTTGCCTCAACTGGTTGTCCCATCAGGGGTCAAGCACAATGGGCCTGATTCTCTACTGCTTTGTACCTCGTGTCGTCATTTAGACCTGTCCAACATACTACCAAATCAGAATGGAGGCCTTGCACTCATTTGGCACAGGTGTGAATGACAACACAAATGCCAGGTAGTAGGGAATCCAGCCAAGGAGGCTTGCATTGCCATGGCTATTCTGTGAGGCTACACTGTGAACACTGCAGGGGCATCCATGTGGCACCTTTCAGTAGCACTTGGTTCCCTTAAACCCATGAAAACCCACATCCCTTCAGTAAAATGCTGCATTGTCGTGTGCTCCCAACACCTCTCCTACTTATCAGAAACTCAGCCAATCAATCTGTCTCTGGCCTCTCAACTTCCTTTCACCATCTCTGCCTTATTCAGCAGTTTTTAAAGGGCACCATCCACTGCTTCTTTTGCTGCACCAGGTTGATAATTGTGCTAACAGAACAAACACCAACATCAGGGTGATTATGCTGGAAGAAGCTGAGTCCAGCATTGTGCCATGGTGCATTTAGTCCCCTGGTCAGTAGGGAGACTTGCAAATTAAAAACACTGCACAGATGGGCTACCTCTGGGAAGTTGAGTGGGGTTAGGCCTAAGTTTTAAAAGGCTTGTGGATTAGAGACTAAACCAATCAGATCAGCCCTAATTACCTTGGAATGATTCATTGCTGGTCACCGTTTTTTGGGGGAAAAGCAAAGACCTATAATGGAGCTGCTTTAGCGGGAAGATTGGATTGTGCCTCATCTCTAGAGAGTACTATGGGGTATTTTAGCAGAGCGCAATGGAAAAAACATGGACTATGGCTGTCTTCACAGCTCTTGGCCATGTGGCTAACTTAGCTTGTTTCCAGCCCTGCCAGACCCCTTTGCCTTTATTAGCACAAACAGCAGCCCAGAGAAAAGAAAAGAAATGTCTCCCTCTGGCTTCTCCCTGTTCCATAGTCTACACGGATCTGAGCATCCAGCAGATTCTGGCATTAGTGAACTAGAAGGAGATGGTGCAAATTACAACGTATGTCAGCTCTGGCTTGGCATTTCAGAGCTCTGGAGTCAGCTTTGAATTATCCCTGCAGTACTGATTTTTGTTTTATTCATTAAGTGGCTTGGCTCACAATTGTTTGATTTTTCCAAATGGCATAAATCTGTAGACGTTTGCCTTTGGCTCAGAAAGTTCCTCAATTGGAAGTCAAGACAAATGAGTTTCCCAGAGCCAAGGTCAGCATCTGGACTCAAATAATGAGATAACGTCCTGACCCCGCCCTTCCAGAAACCCCCTAGTCAAACAAAAAACCACTTTCATTATTTTTCACACGAATTGAAATTGCTGTTATCCATCCCATGCCCCCAACCACATTCCAGCCCGATCCTGTGAACCCAGGCACACCATTCTCCAGTAAGTCTGCCATTGCCACTAAAGATGAAAACCTCCTGTAGAGCTACACATGTGACACCCTGGAAGGATTCCCCTACCTTCCCTTCCAGCTTCCTGAGCTAGGCTTTGGAACAACCTGAGCTGTTAGCCCTTGGATAAACCCGTGTCTTGAGTGCAGGCTGGGAGTCCTCCGCCAGTGCTATCCAGACCTCCAGTCAGGATGGATGTAGTCATAAAAAACTAGCAAGCATTATCCTCTATTCCCAGCAACCAGGGGTGCACCTAGTGGTGGGACATGCTGGGTTAGGGTGGAATGGGGCATGACCAGAACGCTTTGGGCTCTGCCTATTACTCTGGGCTATGGCCAGCAATCTGGGCTGTTCCAAGGGATAAAATAAGAGGGGAGGGAGGCGGGATGGGGTGAGTACAGCTTTTCCTCATCTGCTAGAGTCCGAGGTAGAGCTGCCCCTCCCACCTGGTGCGGTGAGAGCTCCCTCTCCCGGTCAATCTGTTTAGCCATCAGATTGGTCTCATTTACATTGGGTGCCATGTTGATCCCTCAGAGCATCTCAGAGGCCTAGAGCTGCAACCCTTCCTCTTGTGAGATGAAGCATGGAGTTGAGCCCCCTGTACCTCACTCTGTGTGCGGAGGTTCCTTGGGTTGGGTGTGGGGAGGGGAGAAAGGTCCCCTATCTCTGGGCGGGTAGCTGGCTAGTTGAAAGCACTGTACTGGCTATGATATTTGTGTTCTAAACTAGTTCTGCAGCAGATTCTCCCTCTCCGGGATGTTGAAATGAAAGCATTATTACTTTGTATTGCTTCTCCCCTCTGCTATTCAAAGCCGATTAGCAGGGAAAACAAACCTGCCTCCCTCCCAGAATAGGATTCTCCTGGGCCCTACCAGCTTATCACACCGATAGAACTCAAAACCCAGTAGGAAACGCTTGACTGACATTCTGCTGCCAAAAATATTAAAGGTTAAAATAATTCCTGGCAGGACAGCTCTCCCCTGCTGCTGCCAGGTGGAGGATAGAGTGACTCCAGCTCTGCCTTTGTTTCTTGTGCCTCTTTTAAATTAGTGAGTGAATTTAGCGCACAAAAAAGTGAGACACAAGTAGCCCTGGCTAGAGCCAGACATGACGTGGCAGGTGGTGTGCAAATTTCCTTTTCAACACACCTCTGTCAGCACACTCTAGTCTGATTAGAATTCATTATAATGTATCTATATTATCATAGCGCCTGAGAGCCCGAGTCATGGCCCAGGACCCCATTGTGTTAGGGGCTGTACAAACACAGAACCATATGATGGTCCTCGCCCTGAAGAGCTTACAATCTAAATCATAGTGTTGACTTGAAACATTTCCTAGTAGTTCCAATCTTGGGCCTCTCTTGAATTGAAATTGCCAGGTGTTTGAGGCTATAGTGGGATAGAGCTGAGCTCAAATTTGGGTGAAACAGATGGTTCGTCTGTGACATTCTAGGAGGGGGAGTAATTCACGCACAGGCCAGGGAGTTGCAGACTGAGGTAAACAGGGTGAGGTAAAATATCCGGCAAATAATATACTGCAAACCACAGAAAAGTAGAGAAAGGAGCAGGGAGAATTGCCTTTCGATTGCAGCCACATTTTTGAGCTCTGGGCTGACGCACCTTTTCTTTTTCACTACGTGTAAGTCAATATTGAAGCTGTCTTTTGTAATCTTTAATTTGATTAATGTATTTCCCCCTCCAACTGCCTGGGTGCTGAGTTACATTTCATGGATAAACAATGGGCCCCATTCTGCTCTCATCTACCTTGCCTAAAAATCAGTCAGCAAAGTTACCGCCATGTAAAATCAGAGAGAGAGAGAGTTTGTGTGTGCGCGAGAGAAAGTGGTTAGGGTGCTAGTTTGAGAGGCCCCTGCTCTACACAGACTCTGTGACTTTGGGCAAGTTACGTAGTTTCTCTCGGCCTCAGTAAAATAGGGATAATAGTTTCCACCTCACAGGGTGCAAGGGAGTGCTCAGATAATGGTAACGGGGGCCATATAAGTACCTTAGCAAGATAGAGTAACAGGCCCAATTTTTTGGACACTGCCATGTCTTCAGCTGGTGTACATTGGTATAGTTCAGTGATTCTCAAACTTTTCTACTGGTGACCCCTTTCAAGCCTCTGACTGCGACCCCCTTTATAAATTAAAAACACTTTTTTATATATTTAACCCCATTATAAATGCTGGAGGCAAAGCCGGGTTTGGGGTGAAAGCTGACAGCTCGCCACCCCCCATGTAATAGCCTCATGACCCCCTGAGGAGTCCCGACCCCCAATTTGAGAACCCCTAGTATAATTCCTTTGAGATCCATGGAGTGATACTTCTGTTTTACACTGGAGACCTGGCCCCACAGTGTTTGTTTTGCATTTTGATGTTTATATGCTCAGTTATGTAGCATATTAATATAGTGTTAGATACATAGCTTAAACCTCTTGGGTCTTCTCACCAAGAAGTCTTGCGCATCATGTTTCAATTTAACACATAATAAAACTTTTCCTCTTCAAAACACTGTGTAAGCACTGGCTGATAAATCCTCAAAGTAACTCCCTGAGAAGCAGGCAAGCCTGATTATCCACATTTTACTTAATCTCTTTCATTGGGTTCCCCTTAAGGCCAAACTTCTCAAGAGTGGTCTCTAATTCTGGGTGCCTCTGTTTTTAAGTCTGATTTTTCTGGTGGGCTGAGCACCTGCCACTCGAGTTGAAGTCAGTAAGATCTGGCACTTTTGAATATCAGGCCCAAATATGTTGAGCCGGGTGCCCAAAAACCGAGGATACCAAAATCACAGGTCATTGCTGAATATTTGTGTTTGCTGAGGAGAGGCCCAAGAATGGGAGAACAAGGTCTGGATTAAGACAGATGGATTGGCAGAACAGTAAGGGGCAAGCTGGTAGATCAGTGGTCAGGTGGGTCAACCATGTCCATCTTAGTTTCAGTCAGCGATGTCAATTACCCATACCCAGGAGTACCCAGCTCTCCTCAGATCAATTTTAAGACATACTTACTGAGGAATGTTGAGTAAAAGTTGCACAATCTGAGCAGCCTCCTTTGGATCCGGTGTCAAACTTCCAAACATCAGATTGTTTTTCTTAACGTCATAGTGCCCTACTGAAAACTAGCCTGAGAGGCAGGGAGTCTGGTATCCTTGGCATCTTGTGTGGTCACTTATGCCATTGCCACTGGGTGCAAGATGCTTCCCTTCTGATCAGGAGGCCTTTCACGCTCTCTTCGTGCTGGTATAAATGTTGACAGAAGGTACAGGGCAATGGAGGATCAGGCCCAGGAAGTTTACAGGATCCTATCAACTAGGGTTGCCAGTTTTGGTCGGACATATTCCTGGAGGTTTCATCACAGGATATAATCTTTAATTAAAGATCAATCTTTAATTCCTGAGACTCCCGGACAATCCTGGAGGGTTGGCAACCCTGTCATCAACACATACTTTGAATCCATGGATCATCCCCTACCTGCATATCCCTGGAGAGTTTGATTGTTTTGTGCAGCTAATGTAATAGTGTCATGCACTAATGACTCCGGTAAATACTTAGCCAAAGAGAAGCTCTATCTTTCATTTTCTTAAAGGCTTATGACACACAGATTTGCTTAAGAGGGTGGGATATATACATCTTTTCTAAATATTAAGTTAGGAGCTCACAAGGTTTGCTTACTTCAGTCTGCCTAAGGTGTGCTTATTTACAGACAATGTGACTCCACAAGGAGCAGGTCATTGGACTCAATTTGTTTCAGATCAGAAACACAGAGAGTATTCTGCAAACTGTGAAGAGCAGTACCTTACTTTAAATCTGAGTTTTGTAGGATTTCTTGAGAGGGTAATCTCTTGGCAAAGTTTGGCTACCTTTTGATTCCTTTTAGGCTTTACACACATTTTGTACTATAAGTAGTAAAAAGGGAGAGAGCTATGAATTCACAATAGTCCATAGCTTCAATAAAGCTGAAATTCACCCCATCCAGAGGTCTATTCAACACTTAGGTCCCACTTAAACTGTCCTTTGAAGACTTACGTAGTGCATAAAGTTTATGTTGGCTTTCAGCGCATGGATACATTTTACTCAAGGTGCATTGAGTTGTGCATGGGACTCACAACTGGAATAGCATGCAGCACAGCGTGTGCACCAACAAAGTAGTGTTGGAGCCTGCGGCTATTGTAACAGAAGCCACTCCAGGTTAGGAGTCATTGACAAAGTAGGAGCCTAGTTCTAGGCAGAGGGTAATCTGGATTAGGAATGAGACACATTGGCAGAGGTCTACTGGGCCCAAGAATAGACTCACAGGAAATACCACGGGTGACAAGTGATGTGAATTGACAAAGCTATAAGTCAGGAGGGTAAAGTTGGAACGGTAGGGATGCTTTGGTTCATGGTTGAGGAGCATTGGCACCACCAGGATGGCAAGTTTGCCTTGTTCTAGTCGGTGCTATCTGCCCTACACATTCACAGAGGCACCAAGTTCATGCAAGTCAAATTAGCATGAAAGAATAATTCTCTACAAATAGTCTAGCATGCACTCAGTATTGGATCTGAAATAACTGTTGCTCTGTTAACTGAGTTCAGGTATTCTCCATCCTGTAAAGGACCGTGACTGTGAACACTCATCTCTTGTGAGCGCCTCCCATGGGTGTGTGTGAACCTGCACTCTTTCTTTCTCTGCTCACGGTGCCCCCGGTGGCAGTTACCCTCATCAGGTGGTTCTTCAGTGGCTCGGCCCTCTGGCCAAGTCTCACACAGTCTCATCACATGGGGTAACAAAAGTCCAACAGGACCTATCACTGTGTCCCTTGTTGGCATCTTTAGCCCTGTCTTTGGGCTCAGTTCTCAGTCCCTTCTGGGCTAGCTTGAAGTCTGTGTCTGTCCTGGTATAGAGCACCGCCCCCAGTGCTTTCTCCCTGGAGACTAAGTCCTGCCCTTAATTTGGGCTTCTAAACAAGTCTTATTCCCTTCTCGGGGCTTAGGCCACCCTGCCACTACTCTGGGTCCCAACTCAGGGACCCTACAAATAGTAGCCACATGCTGCTTCCTTTAATAATTGCTACTGCTGTTCCCTGGGCCACTTCCCACATAGCCCTTTCCTCCTCACCCTGACCTCAGAGCTGAAATTCTTCCTCATGGAATGCCAATGTCACCAGAACCCATCTTTTGGTTCTCCCTGGGGTCCAGCAAGGAGCATCTTCCTTGTTCCTCTGGTTCCTGCCAGCAACTGACTAGCTCAGGCTCTGCAGCTCCTTTTATCTGAGCCTGCTGAATTCTGACTGGCTGCTTCCCTGCAGCCTTTATAGGCAGGCCTGAAGGACCTACCTTAACTGCTCCTTTTCTGGGGCACAAGCACATAGCAAAGTTGTAGGGCCTTTTGAATCATCCTATATGCCTCTTATCTGTCCATTAAAGGATGGACCCTAAGCTTAGATGCATAGTGCCCAGCACCACTTATCTCGGAACACCTGAGGTCCACTAACAGGACTCTAGGACTGGGCCCCTGCTAATGTGCCATGTCCGATTCTTTCAGGGCACCTGTGGTTAGATTCTACCTCTAAAAGCCATTACACTCACTTCCTGTTGTTTTTCTCTGTAGTGTCCTCTCTCGGTTTCCTGTCCAACATAAGATCCTGAATATTACCTAGTCTCTAGAGTCACAATGCAACCTGAGAACCATCATCAAAAATACTAGCAAGAAGGTGGAAGGATTATACTTTTTTTAGGAAATCTGTCTTCTCTGCCATGGTGAATACTCAAATACACTTGTTTCATGCAAAAGAAGCCAAAGCAGCACACACATGGTCCACAGGCTGAAGGGGTATGAGAAGTCAGTCCTTCCCAGAAATTGAGCTGGGGGGTGGGGTTCACTTTTTGGGTGAAATCCTGGCCCCACTGAAGTCAATGGCAACATTCTACTTTCCACAGCTCACAAATTCTCTTTTCCAGGCTTTAGGGCAAGTCCAATGGTGGGGTGGTTTATTGTAGTCCAACTGAAGTCAATTGCAAAAGTCCCATTGACTTTAGAGGATTCAAAATTTGGCCCTAACACATTGTCTTTTGGGCAAGACAAGCATAGAATAAATCTAATGTCTGATTAATCCTTTTTTTTGGGTAGTATTTTCTACCCTTGCAGGAGGATGTATTTGACTATCTAATAGACTTCTTCTTCCTCTGACTGCTATGATACTATCCATTGTTGTATGCAGTGTTATTGTAGCCATTTTGGCCTCAGGGTATTAGGGAGACAAGGAGGGTGAGGTAATTTCTTTTATTGGATCAACTTATGTGGGTGAGAGAAACAAGCTTTCGAGCTACACAGAGGTACATATCCCAGACCTGAGGAAGAGCTCTGTAGAAACTTGAAAGCTTGTCTCTGTCACCAACAGAAGTTAATCCAACAAAAGAGATTACTTCACTCACCTTGTCTCTCTACTCCGATATCCATCTAAACCTGGCAGCAAAGCTCAGAAAGGTGCTCTAAACTGTCATGCCCTGAGTGGCACTGCCATGTAAAAATAGCTGTATGCAGAAATGTTATTTTATTGCAGCAGTTGCTATGGTTTCTCTTCTGGCAGGGATTCCCTTCCAATAAACTCTGGCTTTCGAGGGGGTGTTAGAAGTCAGCTGTTTCAATTCACATCAGGCTGAAATTTGGCATGAAGACATGCATATGTAAAACTCATCCCCCTTAGCGTGCTCAGAACATTCTTGATGCACATGCTGCTGTTGCACAAGAGTTATCGGCTCAGATACAAAGTTCGTCTTAAATCGCTCTTTATTGAGTTTCCAGTACAATGGGACATTATTACAATGCAGAGGCAGCCAAAGGAAAAGCCAAGCACAGTGACGATTCAGCCACCCAGGTACAATAAAATGAGCTCCAGTACGAACGTAAAGGTCGTATCTTGTATTGTTCCTTATTTTTTTTTATACCATGTTTTATTCTTTCCAAGGACTGGACAGAAAATGAGAAACATCTTGTGGGCTCATCTACCACAGTGCAAAGTACATCTGTTCTGAGCAGCAAGTGCTGAATGAACTTGAATGCGAAGTTAGCGATTTAACAGGCTCTTACCCTGTGACACTCCTCCTTGACTTACAGTTTGGATGGCCGGTGTTATAACGTTGCATAGAGGTTACACAACAAATTGAAAAGGAGCTTGACATGGGAAATTCACCCCTGTACAGAGAGCCAGCTCCAAGTGTTATGCCTCACTTTCATCCCACTTAAGCCATCAGGGTTGCAGTGGTGCATAAATCTTGTGTCTGCACAGGGATGAATGTCCCCTATGGGGCTTACACATCAGTAGAGCTGGCTGAGAAACTGGAAAAAAAATTCCCCAAAACGTTGGCACCTCTTGAAGTTATTTTCATGCTCCAGAGTTTGAAAATGAACGTTTTGTTATTTGTTCGAATGTTTTCACAAAAAACTCTTATAGAAAATTTGGGGTTTAAATTTTTTTGCTTCCCCCGTTTGTTTTTTCCTTTTTCCATTCTACCATTGAAAAGGGGTGTGTGTGAAAACGAGAGGACAAACCCATTAGTGTAGAGTTTCTTTGTTTTTGAAGGAAAACCCCCTTGGTTTGACAGTCTTAGATTTGGTATCAAAGATAATTGTCCTTTTTGGGGGAAAAGAGAAGTGTTAAAGTCCAATCCTGTTTCATCCCAGGTGGTGGTTGGGATTTGGCTGGAGCCAGTGAAAGTGGCAATGCCATTAGGGTCCCTCTCTGGCCCTGTCTGGTCAGGACATATCTTGGGGTCATGGTGGCGAAGGCTCTGGGCCCTAGGAGATGGATGAAGTTTGCTCCAGTAACCAATTTTTCTCCCAAAATTTCTTTAAGGACCCCAAAAGGAAGTGATGGGCAGAATAGCCCATCCCATGCTTATTTTGTCCACAAATTTTGATTAATTGATTCTGGTGCTCTACTCCTTTTGTTTACTGGGCATGATTTTAACACAGTACTTGAGTTACATCAGTAGGCCTTTTTGTTTGGACTAATTCAGTTCTTCTGTCTCACTTGTGCACCTTTTCCTATTAACGTATTATAGGTTAATGTGACATCTTATGAACTTACATTTATTCTTTACAGTTGAGCTCACAATTAGGGTAAACTTGGAGGCCGAATTATTACAACTCCTTTCCGACATGCAACTTGCAGTGTTCCTGAAGCTCCTTCTGTCCTCAGTATAAAAACGGCCTGTGCTGGCTTTCTGGCATCCCTGTAGAAAGTTGTCAATGATGTATGAGATGAAAAATCCCCTCTTAGGGGACATGGAATCTGTAGACAGTTCTTTGAAATCCCCAACTAGGATAGTCTCAGAGCAGCTCACCATGCCAGAGCCTCAGATAAGGGAAAGAACAGGGATCTATTTAAAAAATAAGTGTTTTCCCCTCCCTCAGTCCTCCCTTTCTTGTACCCTCTCTGTTCCTCCCCTATAGGAGCCTTTGTTGGGGTGCACACAGCCAGGAACTTTTTAACTTTCCCTGTACACGCATTCCCATTCAGACCTTCACCATGCCAAGTACTGGCCCTTTTAAATAATACTGTTTTAGGCTGGACAAGAAGGGAGCTGAGACGTGTTCTTTCATGCTGTTTTATTATCTCAGCCTCACTCCCATTTGCCTCTCGTCCATCTGCTTCCTCCTGTCTAATACCTAGATTGTGAACTCTCTGGGGTGAGGGCCCTCTTTGTTACTTGACCGTACCTAGCTCAATGGGGTTCTGATCTTTGACTGGAGCTCCTAGGGCCGACCATTATAGAAGTAATGTCTCCCCATCAAACTCTGTGCTTTATTTTCCAAGTAATTTTGCTGCCTTAAACAAGGGTCAGAGTGAAATAGTGTCCTGTCCTTCTATTTAAAAAAGAGCTACCAATCAGAATCCAAACAGCAGTCAGGCACCATGTTCCGGAACAGCAAAGCAGTTAGTTCTTTACATTACATTGTAAATACACCTCTGCTGGGGTCTCGGTTACAGCACAGTCATTCCTGATGCAGGTAAAGCATGGCTTAATTTTGTCATGTAGACAGGACCTTAACCATGTCCCTGAACCACAATAGAGCCTTTGACCTCCAAGGCTTTAGGATGGGTCAGGGACATAGTCAAGATCCCATGTACGCTACAAAGATGGTGCCACATTTGGCCCGTGTCTGGGGACAGCCATGTTGTAGACGGGTCACAAACATGCTTTTATTTGTAGTTTAAGCAGGGCTCGAGTGTATTAATTCTTGGCTCCTTGTGACAACTACATACCGGTTGTCTCCTACCCAGCTGCATTTCTACCCAAACCATGTATTCCTGCTAGAGCATTGTCAGCTGATACCAGTTACTGGCCAACTCACGCCATGACGACTCAGTTGTACAGAAAGAGACAACTGAAGAACCCTGAGGCTCTGTTCCTGCCCACTTGCTGTTTCTGTAGAAGATTTGATGCCCCTAATGAAGCACCAAAGCCAAGCTGGGTCCACACTTGTACTGGTGCCATTTCAGGATATCATCCAGGGGGAGCCATCACAGCCCAAGTCTGACAATAACTGTGCAGCTCATGCCTCCAGTGTTTGAGCCATTCAGAAAGGGTGAGTGGACAAGATAGCCATTGAGAGAAATCTGGAATTGCTTGGGGGGGAATAATAACCTGCTGCTTGCTCCTTCAGGATCCAAGGTAGTGAGTGGGGAGAGTAGGTGGCTTTCTTCCTCCTAGGCCATTGTTTATGAAAAATGAATTACCAGCTCCGATTCCTGCCACTGACTCCACTCCTTCGGGGTTTCTGTGCTTTGCGGTTGCATTTTGCAGACATCTGGATTCAATAACCCAGTTGATACAGCCCATAAAATTAGAAGAAACTGAACACTCCAGAAGGCAGAGGTCAGTGAGTGATTCATCCCCATGTAATGTGTTGGGGGCCGAAGTGCTCTGTGATTAGCTAACAGACTGCGTGGGGTTCCGGAGGGTGTAATGGTGCTGAGGAGGCGCTAGCCCTGCCCATGTCTCTGAGCTCAGTGAGGAGAAATGGGAAAGGAGGGGGAGGCCATCATCTCTTTAAGAGTTTCCCTGACCTCAGAGAGTACCAATGGGGACCAGCATAGTTATAATTGTAACTCTCAGCACTTCTATAGTATTCTTTATCCAAAGATCTCTATATAAGCTTGAGGAATGAAGATCCAGTGGTTAAGATGCTAGCCTGCGACTCAGGAAACCTGAGTTTGCTTCCTCTGCCACAGTCTACTTGTGTGACCTTTGGGCAAGTCATTTAGGGTGGGATCCACAAAGGGACGTAGCTGTTGCAACATTGAATGTCCTGGTGCCTAGAAAATCACAGGGGACAACAGCACAATCCATAGAGCTGAGTTAAGGCCCTAGGTGCCCTATACAATGGCTGGGGGGTGGGGAGGGAGAGAGGTGCTTAAGAATGTGATCCACCCAAGCCAGCGTGCTAGGCGGGGAGCCACCTGAGCTAGCCCATGGGAGATGCCAATGGCAGGTGTGCGCGCTAACCCCGACCCCTATCTCAGACAGGCACCTAAGTCCAGGCTGCAGAGAGGTGGCCCTCTCTCCTTAGCGATCCATGAATGGGAACCTGGAGCAAGGCAGCTTAGGCACCTAAGCCACTTCTGGAGGGAATGAGTTTGGCACCAGCTTCATTCCACAAGAAGAGCCTGGGGAGCAGGAGGAGGTGGTGGTGCTGCCACCACCCACCTTGTAACTTTGAGCCTAGTGGTTTGAGCCTTCACCTGGGATGTGGGAGACTCAGGTTCAATTTCCTCCCTGCCCCCGCCAGAGAGGGAGAAAGGATTTGAACAGGGGTCTCTCACTTCTCAGGAGAGTGCTCTCACCACAGACTATGGGATAGTCTGATGTGGGGGTCCCTCAACCTCTCCTATTGAAGCTGTCCCACTGCGGATAAATAATGGAAAAGTGATTGAAGCAGGGAGACTGAACCCTGGGTCTCCCATGTTGGTGCCCTAACCGCTGGACTGCAGAGTCCTCTCTGCCATGGCAAGTGAGTTTAGGTGTCTGTAGGGTTTGTTGGCAGTTTTGTGGATCATAGTGCCTAAGACCCTTTGTGGATCTGGGCCTTAGTTTCTCTGTGCCTCAGTTATCCATCTGCAAAATGGGGATAATAGCACTGCTCAGATAATCTCTGTGGATTGACTGAACTCAGTGCCCCTGGACTGGAGCAGATGAACCCAATCAAGAGGGCTGGCCCAACCTCCTGAACCCCTCATCCCCAACCCCATCCTGGGGCCCACACCCCCAGCCCTGAGACCGTACCCCCTCCTGCAACCCAGAGCCTCCTCCCACACCCTGAACCCCTCATCCCCAGCCCTCTTGAGCTGGACCCAATCCTGCAACCCAACCCCATGCCCCAGCCCAGAGCCCCCTGAGTGCAGGAGGGGGGTACGGGCTCTGGGCTGGGGGTTAGGGTGCAGGAGGGGATGAGGGCTCCAGCTGGGGGTGCAGGCTCTGGGGTGGGGCCGGGAATGAGGGGTTTGGGCACGGGCTTATCTCGGGCCACTCCTAGTCAGCGGTGCAGCGGGGCTAAGGCAGGCTCGCTACCTGTCCTGACTCTGAGCTGCACGTCGGAAGCAGCCAGCAGGTGGCCCTGAAGACTGGGGCCAAGAACTGAATTAGGACTGTGTTTTGTTTTGTTGGCTGACCTCTGTTATGAAAACAAACCTACTTGGCTGAGACTGGGCATGGCGGTGCATGCTCTGGAGCTGGGGAGAAGCTACAGCCCTGGTGACAGGGCCACGTAAATACTATTGTTAGTTTGCAAGTTAACTAATCCTCAGCCCATGCTGGTGTGGAGCTGGAGCTAGATGAGGTATCATCTGCTCTTAGATCCAGCTCCATCCCTTCCATTTGCCAGGGCCGCCCAGAGGATTCAGGGGGCCTGGGGCAAAGCGGGGGAGCTCGTACTCACCGGGTGGTGCTCCGAGGCTGCGGCGGCGGCAGTGGCATTTTGGCGGCGGGGGGCCCTTTAGTCGCTCTGCGTCTTTGGCAGCACTGAAGGACCCACCGCCGAAATGCCGCTGAAGACCTGGAGCGACTGAAGGGCCCCCCCGCCGCCGAAATGCCGCTGAAGACCCGGACCGCCGCCGGGTGAGGAAAGGGATTCTCGGCCAGGGCTCGCAGGGCCCCTGTGGGGCCCGGGGCAGATTGCCCCACTTGCTGCCCTTCTGGGCGGCCCTACCATTTGCCACTTCTGTCCTGGCTTGATGCCTCCTGCAATGCCATCACCGTCACTCTGGGGAGCTACCTTTTCCATCCTCCATTTAGCCAGGTAACTTCCTGAGTGGGGGGACAGGAGAGGGCAGTAATGGAATTCAAGTACAGTGCAAGCTCCCTAGCCGCTTGTGTGCTTGATCCCTACCCTGAATGGATGATCCCTGGCTGGCTAGAGGGTGGTTCAACTTTCATGCTCATTTAAGCTGAGGTTGCCAGCTGTGATGGTGGGTTCGGTGGCATGGAGGCTTGATTGTTAAGAATGGTTCTGTAGCTCCCAAACTCTTTTTGTATAGGTGACTTTGGATCACTGAGGACTGGGGCCAGATTGGAGTAGGTGACTCAGAGGTGAGAGCTTCCATCTACAGCATGCTGTTGTCAATCCTCCCACTTGACCTACTGAGTAGACTCCATTTCATGTTTCCATGTGATGTTCAGTTGCTTTTTGGGCTTCTAAGGACATCATCTTCATGCCCATGGTGCTCAAAAACACAGTGAAACTCAGGAGGAGGGTGTAAACCTGCACAAGCAGAAATTAAACAAAATTCACCCAAGCCTTTGTTCATGAAAGCTACCAAGCTTTGCATGGCTTTAACCACACTGATGAAGTCAAACCCAGCAGCAATATTGCCAATACCAAGTGTTCAAAGAGCATCAGTCACCTTTTTCTTCCCATCCAATCCTGATATTTAGCTTAAAAAATCATGAGACTTAAAACGTGGTTCTTTTTAATTACCTTCTGTTTATTAAGTGTTTAGGGTACTCTCTCAGGTCCCATTTTCAAGCTTTTTCTCTGCAAGCAAGAGGGCTGGTGGGAGTTGTAGTCCTCCACATTGCAGATCTGTCACGATTTTGTAACCGTCTGCAGTATCTTTGGGGGAACGTATTGTATAAAGTTTACATATCACTGTGGGCTTGTATGTATTATTGTGTTCTACCCATGTGGGAGGGTAACCACAGCTCTGTCAGGAGTTAAAACAGTGGGGAGTGATTAAGTCAATCCCTCACATTGTAAACACCTCCGGAGAAGTACCATCCTCTGGGGAAGTTTGCATATTCTGGTTCAAACTGGATTGCCAGTGACTACAAAGACCAAGAAAGGGCTGTTGGCATTAGAAGGCTGCATTTAAACTGACTCGGCACCTTTTTTCGGATCCAGCAAATGGACAGTAGCTGCTGTCCAAGGGCCCCAACCCTTGCGGAAGTGCTGGAAAGTCTTTCACCTAGTGGGGCCCCATCAGACTGACTGGTCACCTCTAATAAGTTTTAGCATGCGCATAGGAATGGCTATTGATTTTTTTACATGTTTTCTCTGTAAAGCTTTCACCTTAGGAATAAATGTGCTTGCTTAGAAAAAGCTGGCTGGTAGCTTGTAGCTGCTGGCCTATGCTGTTGGTAGCCTTCAGAGAGAAAGCAAAGAGCAGGCACTGGGAATATCACAGTGTAAGGCAGTATACAGCCTTAAAGCCCCCAGTCAAGAGTGAGAGAGATGTGCATCTCTACCCAATGGAGGTGACAGTTGAGGATTTGGAAGCCTTAAGTAGGTGTCCTCGAGGGCCTATGGAGGGGGAGTACTGTGCAGTTACTCTGAAACTGTGACAACAAAAGGAGTGCAAACTAAATTGATGCACATGGTCCACTGTGAAGGACTAGGGTAGCACCCCCGGTCCAACGTAGCCAAAGTTGAAATCAAACACAGCACTATCATCATGGCAAATCCCAAAGGGACACAGCCTCCTTGCAGATCGAGTGCCACCCAGATAAATCTCTAAGTCCTGAAGGTGTTATAAGTGCAAACAAATATAAAAGGAGAGCCAGCTGAGAGTTGTGATCAATGGGAATATGATTGTATGTGTATAACTCTCCGACGCCCCAGTTGAGAGCAGGCTTCACCCTGCAACGTGCTATCCATTCGCATTGGAGGAGACTGCACTTCTCCCAAAGAGTGTATAGCCTAAATGGACGGGGAGAGGGGGAAGGAAGTATTATTTCCATTTTGTAGATGGGAACTGATGCCCACAGAGAGACAGGGTATGTCTACACAGCACTCAGGAGATGTGATGGCAGCGTGGGTAGCCGTACTAACTAAGTCATTCACAATAGCTGCCTGTAGCAACCCAGGCTAGCCACTCGGTGACAGTCCTGCTCAGGGCCTCCAGTGGCTTGTCTTGGCTACACTGCTATTTTTAAGTGAGTGAACTCGAGCAGGCCTACCTGTGCTGTACTGAGTGCAGTGCAGTCAGACCCTCAGTGGCTCGCCCCAGTCACATTGAAAGTTGGTGTCTGAGCCAGGAGTTGAACCCAGCCCTCCTGAGTCCCAGTGCAGTCAATGTCTTAACCCCAGAGCGAAGGCTACTCCACCCACGTGTATGTTGGGCATGCCTGGAGGGCAGGACCAGTTACGATGCCCTGGAATGGCTTAGTTTTCTGCACCGAATGCCTGCCCTGGTCACTGATGCTAATTAAATCGGCTATGTACAGGACAGTCCAGCCCACCTACCCAGATGTACAGGCTTTACCGCAACATGGTCACCTGATCAGAAATCCATTATGAAGCCTCTGGGAGCTGAGCTGATGCAGGAGCATAGGCATCTAATGCAACAGACTAGAAATAATGACCCTTTGAACTGGGTCTTTCTGCCTGAATGAATTTGGCCTCTCAGTGGACGAGTCCTTGCCCCATCCTTTCATCTTTCATCTCATTATCAAATGGAAATAATTGACCTGGGCCAGAGATCGCTGGGGTGAGCGAAAGGGGACTGACCAAGGTGCTTTAAGTCAGCGTCTCTCAACCTTTCCAGACTACCGTACCCCTTTCAGGAGTCTGATTTGTCTTGCGTACCCCCAAGTTTCACCTCACTTAAAAACGACTTGCTTACAAAATCAGACATAAAAATACAAAAGTGTCCCAGCACAGTATTATTGACAAATTGCTTATGTTCTCATTTTTACCATATCATTCCAAAATAAATCAATAGGAATATAAATATTGTACTTGCATTTCAGTGTATAGTATGCAGTATAAACAAGTCATGGTCTGTATGAAATTTTAGTTTGTACTGACTTCGATAGTGCTTTTTATGTAGCCTGTTGTAAAACTAGGCAACTATCTAGATGAGTTGATGTACCCCCTGGAAGACCGCTGTGTACTCCCCCAGGGATACGTGTACCCCTGGTTGAGAACCACTTCTCCGAGTTACTTCCTGCTCATTGTGTTCAACATGGCTCTCCACTTTGGCCTGATCTACACTGGGGGGGGGTGTTGATGTAAGATACGCAACTTCAGCTATGGGAATACAGTAGCTGAAGTCGACATATCTTATTCCGACTTACCTCCCGTCCTCACGGCGTGGGATCGATGGCCGCAGCTCCCCCGTCGACTCCGCTACTGCCGCTCACTCCGGTGGAGTTCCGGAGTCGACGGGGAGCGCGTTCGGGGATCGATATATCGCGTCTTAACAAGATGCAATATATCAATCCCTGATAAATCGATCGCTACCCGCCGATACGGTGGGTAGTCTGGACGGACCCTTTGTGTCTGGCAAACCCCTCCCTCTTCCCAGTGCCTCCAGCACAGTGAATCTACAGCCACTGATGCTGCCAGCTGACTAGTGCAGTGAAAAGGGGTGTTTAGCTTCTGTGTGGCTGGCCTGCAATGAAGGCACTTATGTTGCAAAGACGCAGCTGCCTTGTCTTAGCTTTCAAAAAGTGCCCTGCCTGACTTCCTGTTATATTTAGAATAGCAGGTATTGGGTAGGAAAGGGAGGCAGTCAAAGCTGGGTCTGATGATGTGTACTGCTGTTGGTAAAGCCATTAGCAAGGGAATGCAGGCTTAAAAGTATGATGCTGCAGCTTAGGGCTGGTTTCTCCTTGCAGTTTGTCTCTGGGTTATTGTCATGGGAAGGCTACTGGAAAGGAGTGAGGTTTGGAAGGTATTCTGGTCCACTTTATTCCTGGAAGGAGTTCTGGATCCTTCTGCCAAGAATGTCAGTGCCCCACCCCCATGCCTGCAAGTTTCACCATGGTCACTGGCAGAACCATACAGCCCCTGATGAATGCAGCTTTCGGGGTAGGTGATGGAGAGAGAGAGCCTGGACTCTGAGCTAGCAAGGCTCCAGCCCTTTGAGGTGTCTGAAGGCAAACACCAGACAACTGGGGTGCATACGTTTAAAAGCAAAGGGTTGGCTGGGCAGCCTCGAAGCTCTGTGCCCTGACCAAATAGGAGAGCCGTGTTTGGAATCCCAGACCTTGCTTTGAGTTCTCTGAGCTGCTACGTCGGGGTTGGGAATTCTGCAGCGGTGGCAATTTCTGTTCATGCTCAGTGATGATGCCTCTTAGCTGCTGGGAAAGGGGAATCAATACAACCCTTCCAGCAGGGGGACAGTCCTGGTGACAATGATTGTTAGAACTGGGCAAAAAATATCCAGTGAATAGTAAGCTTGCCAGCAATGCATTTCTCATGACACCGAAACTGTTTGTGAATTCGGGTTGAAGACAGTAAATCATAAAGCCTCTTCCATATTTATTTCCCCACCAAACACACTACATGCAATATCAAACAACCGAATTCTTTGCTGATGCAGTAATGTTTTTCTATTGCCCCGTGTCTGAGATAAGGATCCCTACAGCCAGGCCAGGACTTCCTGGGTGAGTTGTTTTATGGATAATAGTATGTGGTTCCCTAGTGAACGCCAGCTATTTATAGCTCTTACAACAAGGATTGACTGAACGCTGCTGTTAGAAACAGGCATCTAGTCGTGCTCACCAAGCCCTAATAAATCAGAGACCTTTCCTCCCCTCAAATCTCTAGCCTAGGTGAAGTTGTTAATCTCACGGCCTGCGACACACTCTTTCACACCCACCTGGCCAAATCCCTTGCTTTGCTGCTAGGCAGTTTGCTGACAGCTTGCAGTGTTTACACTGGAACACCTGAGAACTGTAAACAGCACTGGCTCCAGTTCTCTCACAGGAGGAATCTAGCTTCTTTGGCTGGGTCTACACTGAGCTTGTGGTGAAAATCTTCCACCTGGACCATTGCACCAGTGCAGCTATGCTGGGGCTGCCTGTGTCATCTAGACAGCAGGCTGGTGGGTGTACTATGCTAGCACTCCCTGTGTTGCTAGGATTAGTGAGATGGCCCTTGTGCTACAACAATGGTGGGAGACTTTCACGAAACCCTACGTGTAGATAGGGCCCTAGAGAGTTGGAACCAATGGAAAGAGAGTCTTTTGCAGTGAGTGTTGCAAAGGGGACCCTCCCAATCGTAATGTGATGGAGGGTGTTGGGGAGAGGGTTCTATAATCTGATCGTGATTTTTAGCACTGGTGCATGCTGTTGGGCTGAGCACTCTTGAACCAGTAATCTTCTACACGCAGAACGCTGCTAGAGCAGACAGGCACTGCCTTGGCAAGGACCCCCTCAGCCCGGGCCTGGAGGTGCCCCATTGTGCTGGGGGCTGCACAAACAAGAGTGAGAAGCAGGCCTTGCCCCACAGTTGTTATGATCTAAATACACAAGATGGATAAAGAGTGAGAGGGGAAACAGAAGATCACATAGTAGGTGAGTGGGGATGGAGTGGACCCCAGCTCTGAGCCCCAGTTCAGTGCTAAATCCACTGGCCTGTGCTATAGGGTGACCAGATGTCCCAATTTTATAGGGACAGTCCCGATTTTGGGGTCTTTTTCTTATATAGGCTCCTATTATCCCCCACCCTCTGTCCCGATTTTTTCACATTTGCTGTCCAGTCACCCTACTGTGCTGCCTCTGAGCAGCGTGGTTCCCTAATTCAGCCCTTTGCCTGCTAAGAAGGGTTGCCTACTCCTGGTGATGGTTTTTGTGATGTGGGATCCTCTTCCTCCCCTGGGAACAGTGCTCAGGCCAGGTTATCCAGCCACCAGCAGATGGGAACAGCTTCAGGTTATTATTGACCAGGGCTGGATTCAAACCGGTGCCTACCATGTGTTTGTGAGGATGAAATGTTGGCTTTCCATAAAGCTGATTAAAAACAACGTGCCTGGAATGTTTCTCATACTGCATCACCACCCTCTAACACCATTCAAATCCTCAGGACATACCAGTGGGTCCTGTTCAGTGCATATATAGTCTCTCTGTAGCTTGCTTCCCTTCGTAAAATGGATTTTGATCCTCGCCAATGTTGCCAAAAGCAAACTGACAAGTGTGATCAAAGCCAAGGCTGGATATTTTCTGGAAGGTTTGGTGTGAACTGGACCGGGCATTTAGGAGGCTTGTGAGGCCGGTCACTGAGCTGGGTTTCATTTCTGGGATACCTTTTGTTTGGCTCATCAGGTCTCCAAGGTGACTTTGCTTTGCAACTCCAAACTCTTAGTAGGTTAGATTTGGTGAGTTCTTGTGCTTGCAACTAGTTTGGAGAGTCTTGTTTTGTTATTAATAGCGTTTCACATACTCAAAGTCTGCATCGGGGCCATGAATGACTTTTGAAGCATGCACCTAGGCCATGAGTGCATGCATCTGCCATGCAAACTTAAATACGGCTGCACACAGAGGAGCTCCACAGGGAGGAGAAACAGTCTGGGGAGCTCCCAAGGAGTACATGGTTCTGATATAATGGTTGGGGGTCTCTACTAAAATGCCTCCTACTCTTATTCTCCTTCTCCTGGCCTACAGCAATGAGAACTAGAAGGGCTGGATTTTTGTTTGCTCCTTTTTCACTGCCCTGCATATGGTATTTAGTTAGACCTCTTGAGGTGATCAGATATCCTGATCCTCATTTCAGTGGAGAGAAAACTGATGCACAGGGATGTTAAGTGACTTGCCCAGGGCTCCATATTGAGTTAGGCCCAGATCCTCAAAGGTGTTTTGGTGCCTAACTCCCATTTATTTCAGTGGAAGTTAGGAACCTAAATACCTTTGAGGATTTGGGCCTAGATGTCTAAATCAGCGCTGCAACCCAGGTCTCCTGCCTGCTAGCCATGTGCTTTGTGTTCTAAACCGAAGTGCTCCCCAAGCAAGTCACTCAGATCCAAATCGTAAAATGCGGCTGCTGATTTTGGGTGCATACCCTGAGATAACTTGGGCCTGACTTTTCGGAGCTGCTGCATACCTGCAGCTCCCACTGACTACTGCTGGCGTCAGGGGCGTTTAGCGCTGTTGAAGCACCAGGCCCAAAGGGTCCGATGCTGGGCATCCCAAATCAACGGCTGACAATGAAAATGTTGGCCTTATGTTCTTTTGACTCGGTTTCCCCATCTGTAGAGTCTGGCGAGTTGCAAATACTTTAGAGGATGCACAACAGCAACAGGGGTAATAGCAGCCATGCTGAGTGAGGCACAGAAAGGAGAGACACCCACTAAAGCAGGGGGAGGGAAAGCAGATCAGATGGAAAATGCTTTGTTTCCATAATTAATATTGTTAAAAGTAAAACACAACAACCGACAAACCTCTACAAAGTTCTCGGAGGGGCAAGAGTTCAAGTTTGCCGTTCTCTCAGTTTCCCATATGCTGGGTTTTATCAGCCCTGATCTCAATGGAGGGGCAGAGCTCTGTGTTGTTAATGCCCATTTGTCCTGTAGGGAACTTGGGCAGATAAGCTGTCCCACCCTTCTGCAAAGGGGCACGGTGCCGTTCTTGCGCAAGAGAAGATGGCCCCTCAAACAGACCGTTCTGTGGCAAGCTCAGTAAATCAGAGGAGCCTTTTGTATCTTGGGTCATGGAGGAAATCAGCCCTGGGGGGAAGGAGAAGTTAATTAGGCTGAATAAATCACATAGCAGGGCTTGCTGGTAACTAGCTCAAACAGAAAGCAGCAGCTGTGTGATGCTGTACTCCGCAGGACTCCAACAAGATGCCTTCCTCCGGTTCTCACTGGGCAGTGGAAAGGTTAGAGGTATTTGGAAGATAGTGCTGGGGTGCTCTGACTTAGCATTGAGGACCCTTTAAACAGAACACAGGAGCGGGATGGCCTTTGCATTCAGGGGGTTTGAATTGTTTCTTTGCCAAGTCAGGACCACGGGACTCCCAGCAGGTACCAATCTACTGCGGGGAGACTAACCAGACTGGTACGGAATGGACGAAGGGAGGACCAAAGAGAAACTGAGGCTGCAAAGATTTGCAATATCTAAAGGAACGTGAACAGTGTAGCTTTAAGGATAGCTCCCTGAAGGTTTAGCTACAGCATCATATGCCAGGCAAATGTCACTTAACCTTGTCCTGAGCTTTCAGGAAGTGCTCAGCGTCTGGCAGGATCAGGCCCTTGGTTCTCAAATATTTTGTTTGCATCTGTATTCATCCCCACGCGACCCCCATTCACTACCAGTGTGATGAGTGCCATGGGGGAGACTGGCCTCTGACACCATGAGCAGGAGCCATGTGTGGCCCTTTAATAGCTGCAAGGGGAGAGAGAAACATCAATGTGCTTTGGAGAGTCCTCCCCGTTGTGTGCAAAGGCCTGGTGCTTTCTGCACAGGCTGAGTCACTAGGACATCATGCCTGTGGGCTAGCTCCCCTACAGAGACACATGGGAGATGTGGTTTTGTGCCCTGGGTCTGATCCAAGGGCTCTGGCCCAATTCTAGCTTCTGAGCTCCGAGGGTGTGGTGCGGAGACAGAGGCTGTCAGCTTCTGAATCACACTTTGGCTTCGTGCAGCTGAACCACAATGCACCCCAGAGCTGTGCAACTGGCACTTGCAGCAGAATTAAAAATATATATATTCACTATCTTTGTCACCCCCGCCCCCGCCCGGAGCTCTGAAAGGAAAGGGGAGATCAAGAGTTTCACACAGCATCCAGTTTCAAGCAAATGTTTTCTGCAAAGCTAACTTAAAATACTGCCTGTTACTGTGTCCACTCAAATGAGTGTGTTAAAAGTCAGGGCTATTGTGAAACACCAGAAAATCACTGAAATTGGAGCTCAGGAGGCATCTATCTATCTATCAAGTAATCAGAGTCTACAGCCTAGGTGCTGGACCTCAAGAGTGCTACCACACCATTGGCTTGAAGTGGTTTCCATCATGTATAGGGTTTACAGTTTGGTTCAATGGCTCTCAGTATCCCCACTATAAACATTGTTCCAGCACCCTGGGTCTACAGAGAGAGTCCACGGAAGCCCAGTGGTTACAGCAAGAGCCTTGGGATCTTGTCAGGACTCTTGGAAAGAGTGGATTGAACTTTTTTTTTTTTTTCCAACCAAAACTTTTTTTGGTGAAAAATGCAGATTCAGCAACACCAAAATGTTTAATGAATTTGTGCCAGTTTTTCTGAGTCGTTTGTCGGAAACCCCCCTCCCTCCACCAATCTGAAAAAGTTCCAATGTTTTGTTTTGACATTTTTGAAATGAAACATTGTCATTTTTTTTGGTTCAAAATGACTTTTCCTTTTGAAAATTCCTTCAATTTTTTTTAAATTTGTTAAAAATGCTCAAAATCCAAATAAAACATTTTGTTTGACCCAAAACGAATTCCTTCTGACTTTTCAATTCACCAAAATTTTTGGAAAATGTTGTTTGATTCAACCTAAAGCAATTTTTTTTTTAATTTAATTTTTTGGAACTGCCGGCAAACTGAAACATCTGTTGTTTGTACAACTCTGTTCTTGGATTCTATTCCCAACTCTTCTACAAACTCCCTGTGACATTGTGCAAATTGCTTAAACCTGTCAGAATGTTGGTCCCTGGCCCAAAGAACTTACACTCTAAAAGTTGTTTTCAGCTTTTCAGAGGCTTGTGTGAAATGGCTTTGAGGGGACCCAAAGGGGTCCACAAACAACATCTTGAACTGCTTGGGAATTTTTTTCCCTCTGGAAAAAAAAATCAGGTTTTTTTGTTAATTGTTTGTCAACATTTTTCTTAGAAACTTTTTTTCAAACACAAAACTCCACTAAATCTCAAATGTTTGATTTGAAAACCAGAATTATTCTGGTTGAAATTTGGGTAGAGACCGACTTGCAAGTGTTTGCAAGTGCCTGGCACAAGGGGATACAATCTGGTCGTGGCCTTTAGGAGTTACTGCAATACAAATATTAATAACAATTTTTGTTAATGAAAGAGCTAGTCTGGACTTGAACTGATGGGATGGAGGAGGGAGATTCTGCAGGCCCCCTGACAAGCCTCCCAGCCAGCCAGCCAGCAGCCAGCCAGCCCTCCCATGCTGTTATAAGATTAGAACCTTTTGGCTGCTGTCTTCAATAGTTTTGTTGCTCTCAAGTTGCGAATATGTTGAGAATGTGGTGAGCAGCGAAAGTTCCAGGGAACATTCCTTCTCTGAACTGTTCCATTTGTGTCTAGGGACATGGAGGTTTCATCTTGCATATTAAATCCCAAAGCCGAGCGTATGAGAGGGCGATGCACCACAGCCGTTCTCAGAGCTCTGCATATTTCAGGCCTTGTTGGAGGTTTTTAAACGTTCAGTGTCTGAATGGACACAAACCCGTAAACCACAGGGTATTGTTTCTGTTTCTTGTTTGGATGAGTGTTCGCTCTAGTTCTAGGCCATGGCTACATCAGAGATTTCTGCACTGGTGTAACTACACTACAGTGGTGTAGCTGAACCAGTGCAAAGCAAATTAAGCTGTTGTGAAAAGTGGTGTGCACTTGTTGAGTTCAGCTTGATTTCAAACTGGGGTGCGTTGCACCAGGGCAAGTTACTTTTTACCCATGTGCAGTGTGCCAGTGTACCAAACCCCAAGGTTTTCACTTTGCACCAGGGTAGCTATGTCACTGTAGTCATGCTGGTGCAGACAAGGCCTAGGAGTCAGGCTTCTGGTGTGAATGCTCATGCTAGTGCTGTGTGCTTTTGTTACTGTACCTTTGTTTTCATGAGAGCTTTATGGTCCGGTATAATGAGGGTTCCTGACATTGCAAAGCTCGGGGGCAGAGTAACACTCAGCGTCCTTTCTTCATTCATATTTCTTTGCTTGCCTTACACTACCAAAAGCAAATCAGCTTCTGAGTGTGTTTTGAGTTCCCACTGAGGAGCCATCGTATGCTGTTAATGTGGTCAGAAACACCAATACTTTTGCAGAAATTAAAGTCCCTTGGTTAGTTGAAAGTCTCATGGCCTAGCCCCAGTGGCTAGCTGTTTTTATCCACTGATTCATGGTAATTATCCAAGTAAGAACATCAGGTGGGAATTTGTCACAGCAAATCATCAATGGCAGAGAAGCCCTCAGTTCAGGAGAGATGTTTGACGCTGCAGAAATTGTCACTGCTGCCTCAGATGTGCCAGGTCTGAATCTTTCCTTCTGGGCCAGATTATGTGCCCACCGTTTTGGGCCTTCTCCCAATGAGACAGGTGAGGATAGAAGTGGTAGAGACCACCTTTGGGAAGTCTGCATTACTACAAAGTCCTGTTCCAGTGGCAACCCATGCACCCCAGTGGTAGAAGGGAGGTTGGGGGGCAGGCGGGGTGAGCTGGGGGATCTGTGACTAGCTGGATCCATTGGCCATTCTCCTCAGCGGGGGAGAACACCCTGGCCATGGCAGACACTGCAGCAGCAGCTCTGCAACTGATCTGCGGCAAGAGGACTGCTTCCCCAGCTCCCACAGTGATCCCTACACACAGGCCACTCAAGCTGCAGACTGGTTCCAGGATTTAACCTTTTGAGTCTCATTAGACCTGGATTGGCAGGAAGATTGAGATATGGACCACAGGATAACCTGATAAAACTAGTTCAGAGTCTACCACCTATGATTCAGTGCCCTACGGACAGAGACCTGAGGCCCTGTTGTCTTTAAACCATGCCCAGGCTCTTGGATTGTCAGATGATACTTAGGCAGCCAGAGAAACAGGATTATACCATCTAACTCCTGAAAGGTCTGATCCATTGTGTGGGAGACCAGAGGAGAGCCAGATTGTACTGAGATAATCTCTGCTTGGTCAAGTACTTGGGCTGTTCTTTCATCCCCACCTACTGGCTGGTTTGGGGAAGATCATTCTGGGGAAATGTCCTACAGCTAGCTTTGCAAACAGGCATCTCGGGAACAGCTCAGTAACACAAGCTCAAGTACAGTCCTTCCTGCATTTGGGAATGCACAGTGGAGGTGGAATCCAGTTTGTGTCTTGCAGTGGTGGTGGAAAATGCTGATAGATTAGCTGGGGGAGCTTTCCAGATTCTTACAAAGCCCCCTGCACAGGGGTGCTGGAACAATTTATGTAATGGAGGTGCTGAGAGTCATCGAACCAAACTGTAAATTCTGCATATGATGGAAACCACTTCAAGCCAGCACCCCTAGTTCCAGCACCTGTGCCCTTGTAGTCTGTATGTTAAAGGATGGTGGAAAAAATCACTGTGCTCATTGAGCTGATGTGTTACTGGGGTGATAATTAGGCAATCTCACTTTGACGTCAGGTCTTTATCAACTTGTTGAATCCAGTCCAGTGCATCACAGAAGGGAGAACAGGCAGCCTAATGCTGCTGCTGTAGTTAGGACTGCTGGGTTTTCTTCCTGGCTCTCCTGCTAATTCTCTGTGTGGCCTGGGGCAGATCACAAGCTATCTGCGCTCTCCTGTGTAGAACAGGTGCTGTGGAGCTGTGCCTGCCTCAGAGGTGTTGTGAGGTTTAATTGCTGGTAAAGCAGGTTGTACTGGATTCTCCTGTGTGTGTCATCACCGGCACCTGTTCAGAGTGGGTGTAAAATGTTAGCCAATCAGAATGGTTGTATTTTACACCTAGCTTTTGCACAGATGTAAATGACACCACTTGGTGCAGGAGCCGTGGAGAATCAGGCATTGTGGGCTGGTCTAATGCACAGGTTTTGTACTACTGCAGCGAAACTGGCTTAGCAGCTGACTAAGGGCATGTCTTCACTAGCAACATTAAAGCGCTGGCAGTGCTTTAACATGGCTGCGTAGTCACGGCACCAGCGCTGGGAGAGAGCTCTCCCAGTTCTATAAAAACACCTCCACGAGGGGAATAGCTACCAGCGCTGGGAGCGCTGTCTACACTGGAACTTTACAGCACTGAAACTTGCAGTGCTCGGGGGTGTTTTTTCACACCCCTGAGCGAGAAAGTTGCAGCGCTGTAAAGTGCCAGTGTAGACAAGCCCTACCCCTTAATGTGGATGCTGTGCAGTTATTACTGGGATAAAGGTGCTTATCGCTTATTCCCAGAACTAGGAACTAAACCGAGATAATGGTACAAAAATTGTGTGTAGACCAGACTGTGGAGCTCTGTGGCTAAAGGTTCTCTCACATACATACAGGGTAAGGGTTGTTCCTGCTGGGTGCCTTGAACTGGCTCAGACTGTTCCAGGAAGTAGGTTGTACACAAGGGAAGGGCATCTATCCTAGGGCTGCCAGCCATGCCAGAGCTTAATGAACAGGAGGCTGCTGAGGAATTGACTTGTAAATTCTTAGGTGAGTCACAAACTTCAGGTATTTAGGTTCCTGACTGAAAGGGGACCTGACTGACTGAAAAATCTACATACCCTGTCCCTGTCCTCTGGCGGGTCTCAGGTCCCTAGCTGTGGCTCTGGGGACACCGACCACTCTCCATTTCTAAGACATCCACTTTTGCAATTCGTTTTTTCATTCTTTTCTTTTTTTCCCCCCTCCTCATCATTTGAAGGAAGAAAGGCAAAAGGGTAGAAAACCTTAAAGAGAGAGTACACCGGCGCTAAGCCAAAACCAACAAATGCCCTGCACCAGAGAGGAGAATTTTTGGAATTAAAATAAGCCCCTAAAAACCAAACCCAAAAGGAAGCTTGAATCTGTTTTGTAGGCAGCATTAGAGCCTCGTTGCCTGATTACCCTGCAGTGTTTGGTGTAGTAAATAAATTGTCCTGTGATTCAAATGGGTAATTGCCTCTGTCCTAGCTGGGTGATGCCTCCCCACCCATCTCCTGTTGAAGAGGCAGGTATTTTGTCTTCAGTGCTCAGACAGATGCTGCAGTTTCCAAGTTGTTCCTCTTAATATCGGAGAAGCAGCTAGTTCCAGGGACCCAATTTTCACCCTGTGTGCTGTGCTCTTTGAAAATCTGGTCATCACTGTCACCATCAGAGCTGCGGGACTGAAATCACCTGAAAATCTGGCCCATAATTAGATCCTAAATGGAGGCTGAACTCTTTGAAAATTTGGCCTTGATAGTTCAGTCATTTGGCCAGATTCTCTACAGCCCCATTGTGCTGCTCAGTTGATGTAAAGAGGCTTTAATCTGGTTGAAAATGCCCAGAATAGAATTCCCATGGCCCAGAGGAACTCACTTGTGGGGAACACTGTGCCACTGCTGGGTCTCTGTGTCTGCCCCCATCTCGACATCCTGGCATAGGGGGCATGTTGAGGACGGGAGGAGGCAATGTCTAGAGCCAAAGTGTGTCTGCTCTGCTAAAACAGTCCTCCACTGGTCCAGGGTCAAGGACATCAGCAGCACAGTTTAGAGCAGCCAGGCAGCAGCTTTTCAGTCACTGGGACCAGGACTGGCTCTCAGAATTGGCTCTCTGATGCCTTGCTGCTCTTCTGCACCGAGCAGGAGAGAATATTACGCATTGTGCAGCTATATTAGCTTCCCTGTGAAAGGAAGCACTGGAGAAAACACAACATAAGGGAAGAACCGTGGGGGAATGAGAGTCAAGGTTCCTTGGCTTTCTTCCACACTCTGCTATTGATTAGCTGCGTGAAACTGGGCAAGTCTGTTAGGCCTAAATTTTTCAAGTGTCCACTGACTCAGCATATCCAATTTGAGACATTGTGGGCCTGATTCTCAGAACATCTGCAGCCTCCATTGAGTTCACCTGGAGTTGGGGGAGCTCAGCCCATGCTCAAGTCTGGCCCAACTCTAGCTGTCAAAAATGTTCCACCAAAAATCTTTTTCGCTGGAAAATTTGGTTTTTGACTAAACAAACTTTTTCACGAACAGCGTTTGCTTTCTGTGGCAAGCTTGGACTTTTCGATGACAAGCCGAACATCTAAAAAATGAAAAGTGTCAATTTGGAAATGCCATCCCAGTGCCCCTGGGGAGCTGACGGAGGCTTGAGGGATGCAAACATTCTGCTCTGTGGGCAAGGTTCCTCAACTGGACTGCATCTCCCATGGCACACTGTGGACAAGGGCTTGCATGATGCACCACAGCAGTTCAGCAAGAGGAGAAGCGTTACTCTGGTTTACTCCAGCTGAGGCTCTGGCCCAGAGACAAGCACTGAAAAACAAGGTCAGGTTCTCCTCTCACTTCTACCAATGTCATTCAATCAGATTCTGCCTGACTTACACCAGGGTCAGTGAGAGGAAAGTATGTCTCACGAAAGAAGAGATTTCAACCCCTCACAAACTGAACTATGTGATCATTTTCATTGTGATTTTTTTTAATACTAAGAAATTGTATATTTATGTACCCAAAAATATGCTACTGTTTCTGGCACAAAACTCTTGTGCATTAAAAATAATCCCAGCTGCTTCAGTCATTTCTACTTCAGACCAAAAACTAATATTGCCCTTGGCTGTTGCCAAGGAAAATCACTAATCTGATTGGAACTGGGGCTAACATGCTCTTTGGTGAGTTAGTCACTTGCTCGCTGCATTAGCATCAAATGGTTGAGCAGCTGGAGCCAGAGATGTCCCTTGGGTCCTTACTATCTAACCTTAATCTTACGGTTCCTTTAGACCAGCCTGGCATTCACATCCTCTCACAGACACAGCTCTGACAAGACAAGCGATCTCTGTGGTTTTATAGAATGGAACCCTGTATAGTTCTCACCCCCCTCCCCCGTGACTCTCCTGATGTGCAAGGCCTAGTGCCATGGTGTCCAAGAGTTAGTGTACGTGTGTGTCCACACACTGCATGTCCACCCACACTCTCACTAGCTTAGTTATTGGAATCATCACAACAAGCTGAGTGCAACCATGATTAATTGCACGGTATTATTTCATCACCCTTGTACTATTTCCCCTCCCACTGTTTTCATCCCATCTGTCTGTCTGCCATTGTGCAAGATGTCTTGTCTAAAGCCTGGCCTGTAAATTCTTTGGGGGAGGGGCCGTGTCTTTCTGATGTGTCCGTGTGGTGTCTAACGTGTTTTGTGCTTGAGTAACTAGCAACAACAAAAACAATAACCCTATAAAACCCCTATACTAATTCTTAAGTTACCTTGTACCTGATTTTTCAGCCACCTGTCAGCTCCTCCAGTCCTGGGCTGTCCAGGGGCTACACTGGTCCCAAGGTTAACAAGAATATTAATAATAATAAGAAGAATAACATGGCCCCAGGGATCTGATCCAGCAGCTGAAGGTGCTGGGGGTCCCTGGCCAAGCCCCCTTGTCTAGTTATGCCCCCTCCACTAACCAAGAGAGGATGGTATAGGAGGCACTGGAGGATTCCTCTTCACAGGGGGAATTCCCCAGAGGAGTTAAGCTGAGTTCACAGCAGCTTTATGCTTTTTTGGATTGCTTAGTAACCCAAGTCTCGGGCTTGAAATGTTTGGACGCTCGGGAACCATAGGTTCAAATTACAGTGGCGTTGACAGATAAACTGAGTTCCATGTCAAGTAACTCTATGCAGGGCATGTAGATGAATGCTTAGAAACCAAGATTTCCTCCTCTCCACGTGTGTGGACATTAAATATCCTACAGCATATTTTTGCCCCACTGCACTTGGTGAAAATTTCCCCTTTCCTCTTTCCCTTGGCCTTGCAGTGTGCTGTGTGCCGGGTGTCTGCCTGGGGGAGGGGAGTGAAGATGTCCTGGTACCTGCTTCTGCTTCTGTTCAATAACAGCAAAACTCCCATTGACTTCAGTTGGAGCAGGGTTGGCTCCTTGTAGCACTGCACATATGCATGATGCACAAGTAACTGACCTGAATCACTAGTAGGGATAGACATATATCCCCCCAGACACCAATTTCTCTTCCCGCTGCAGCTTCTTTCATTTCTAGAGCCAAATTCAAGCCTAAACGTGAAGGATACTGCTTTGTATCAGTATGGATCTTGGTCTCCATTATTGGGTGTATTTGTACTTCTGGGTAAGACCACAGAATTGGTGATGTGTGAGAGGCTATTCCCAAGTGAAAGTGAACCTGTGCCTATGAGGTTTCCAGAAGTTTGCATCCCCAAGAGGTCAGATAATCAGGTTTAACATTAAGGCCTGGTCTACACTGGGGGTGTGTGTGTTTCGATCTAAGTTACGCAACTTCAGCTACGTGAATAACGTAGCGGAAGACGACGTACTTAGATCTACTCACTGTGGTGAGTCGACAGCTGATGCTGCCCCGTCAACTCCGCCGGCGCCTTTTGCTCTGGTGGAGTACCTTATTTCATTAGACTGAAATTTGACCTCAGTAAACCCATTGATTGCACAGCTTTAAAACAATGCCCCCTCTAACCTCTAATCCCACTTCAGTTTCTAAGCTTTTGATCTTTAAGAAAAAAAGGAAAACCCTTCTAAAACCATAGCCAGACCAGGGGTGATATAGTCCCTGGGCATTTGGCAGTGAGAGTATTGACTGGGAAATCTTTGCAGATTCACTAATTATCCCTAAAGGATTACATGCAGTTGCAGATGGGTTACTAATTGGTTGCTTCAGTACCAGGTATTTACTATCACTGGGAAAGTTAATCAGAAAGTAAGTTGTGTTGGTACCCATATGGTGTTCTTCAAACCTCAGGTAGGCAGCTGAGCTTAGATTTTGTTCCAACAGTTTGTTGTTGTTTGCTAAAGAATACTATACTCTAAAGAGCAAACTCCAGCAAAATAGATGTACAGGAAGAAACACAGGAAGCACTGGGACTCTGACTGAGCAAAGCATTTAAGCCAATACTCAAACCCATCTCTGTTCAGAAGAGCATTTTAAAAACATGTTTAAAGTTAAGCGCTTTGCTAAATATGGATGGATTGCTGAATTGGCACCTGGATTCTGATCCCCAACATACCTTATACACCTCTACCCCGATATAACGCTGTCCTCGGGAGCCAAAAAATCTTACTGCGTTATAGGTGAAACTGCGTTATATCGAACTTGCCTTGATCCGCCGGAGTGCGCAGTCCCGCCCCCCCGGAGCGCTGCTTTACCGTGTTATATCCAAATTCGTGTTATATCGGGTCGCGTTATATCGGGTTAGAGGTGTAGTTTGCATCACTATTAATCTCAACGACACTTGCTGTGGTGCGTGTGGTGGAACAGTGGAGTTATGGGACAGATCATCGGTTGAGGTAAATTAGTGTAGCACCATTCACTTCAGTGCCTCAATTTACACCACGTGAGAATCTGTCATGGGAGAATGAAACTATTGCTGCCAGTGACTCCTATGCAAGGTTGATCAGCTAATCTGGCCAAATGGCTTTAGTCTAAATGTCTAAAAATGTCTCTTGACCCTTCTTGTAGCATCGCTGTGAGATGTTCCATCCTAGAAACCCACTTCAATTAATATTGTACCATAATAACCCCCACTATCATACCATCACATCTCTAGACTGTCGACCCTTGGGTCAACTTTGTAGAATTCTGCAGCATTTATTTTTATAAGAGCAGGTTCCGCATGCAGGCAAAAAAGTCTTCAACTTCAACGAGTTCAAAGCAGTGTTTCTTCATTTGCAAGGCAATTACTGGAAGGCATTACCCACTGAGAAGTTTACTATGGTGCCAAACACCAGTGAGCTCAGCTTAACTGAGCATTGCAGAGAGCATGAAGACAAATATAATGATTATTCTAGATGACCTGGAAACTTCAATATGGAGATCTTACCTTCACGCCAGCTTCAGGAAAAGAGAGAAAGGGGAATGAAGGCAAACAGGGAGCAGTGCAGCACTTTGCTGTGAAGTGTGTCTGAGCAGAAAGCTAGCGGACAGTCCAGATCTTAGATAAGTAACAACACTCATGAAGAAGGAAGCATCCATAATCTACTCTACTAGAATGGAAACATGATCATCCTTCTAAAACATGATCTAAACTCTGTATGTAATTGTAACAGGTCAGGTTTGCATGAAGGTGCAAATGCCCAACTAGCTTCTTATCCAGCACCCATCATGTCTGGGTGCCTCACAAAATGATGTGTACTGTCCACATAATGATAGAGTTCACTCTTTCTCTCCCCTCTACTCTCCCGGGACTAGAATTTTTGTTGGCATTATTGTGGAAAGGGCAAGTCAAGAAAGTGGGTTTGCGTTTTGCTCTGCAGGTGCTGAGGTCCGTGGTCAGCCTAGGAACACAGGCAATGCCAGACTGGATCTGACAAATCCATCTAGTCCAGTATCTTCTCTCCAACAGTGATCAGTATCTGCTGCTTCAGAGGAAGTTGCCAGAAATCCTTCAGTAAAGTTTCTTCCCACCCCCATTCCTTAGAGCAGGGGTCAGCAACCTGTCAGAAACGGTGTGCCGAGTCTTCATTTATTCACTCTAATTTAAGGTTTCACGTGCCGGTAATACATTTTAACGTTTTTAGGTGGTCTCTTTCTATGAGTCTATATTATATAACTAAACTATTGTTATATGTAAAGTAAATAAGATTTTTAAAATGTTTAAGAAGCTTCATTTAAAATTAAATTAAAATGCTGATCTTACGCCACCAGCCTACTCAGCTCGCTGCCAGCCTGGGGTTCTGTTCACCTAGGCCAGCAGCGGCCTGAGTAGGGCCTGCAGCCGGGACCCCAGACCTGGGTGTGGGTGTTTCAGGGGTCAGGGCAGAGGGCTGGGGGTGCAGGGCAGAAGGCTGGGCTGTGTGTGTGGGGGGGATTCAGGGATCAGGGCAGAGGGCTGGGGGTGTGTGAGGGTGCAGGGCAGAAGGCTGGGTGTGTGTTGGGGTGTGGGGGGTTCAGGGCAGAGGGCTGGGGGTATGGGGGTGCAGGGCAGAAGGCTGTGTGTGTGGTTCAGGGCAGAGGAATGGGGCTGTGTGGGGGTGCAGGACAGAAGGCTGGGTGTGTGTGTGGGGTTCAGGGCAGAGGGCTGGGGGTATGGGGGTGCAGAGCAGAAGCTGAGTGTGTGTGGGGTGGTCAGGGCAGAGGGCTGAGTGTGTGTGGGGGTGTGGGGGGTTCAGGGCAGAGGGCTGGGGGTGTGTGGGGGTGCAGGACAGAAGGCTGGGTGTGTGTGTGGGGTTCAGGGCAGAGGGCTGGGGGTATGGGGGTGCAGAGCAGAAGCTGAGTGTGTGTGGGGTGGTCAGGGCAGAGGGCTGGGGGTATGGGAGTTCAGGGCAGAGGGCTGACTGGGGGCGTTCAGGGCAGAGGGATGGGGCTGTGGAGGTGCAGGGCAGAGGGATGGGTGTGTGTTGGGGTGGGGGGGTTCAGGGCAGAGGTGTGGGGGTGCAGGGCAGAAGGCTGGGGTGCTTGGCTCGTGGGGGTGCTCCCAGCCCCCTGCCCTGAGCGGCTCAGGCCAGGGGGCTGGAAGGGATATGCCCTGTTCCACCCCCTTCCCCCAGGCTCCATCTCTACCTTTCTCTGCGTCCCCTACGGAGCTGTGTGCACGCTGCCACTCTTCCCCCGCCCCCTCGCTAGGGCCATCAGCTGATTGGCCAGGGACGGAGAGGAGGTGGGGCAGGAAAGCACCGCTGAGGGAAGAAGCGGGGAGGGGGGGAAAGCTTGGCTGCCGCAGAACCAAGCTTCTGCCTCCTGCCCCTACAGGGGAGAGCAGTGGGCGGGGGGGCTGAGTGGGGCTGGGGGCCAGGACCGTGGCAGGGAGCTGCGTGCCACTCAGAATCGGCTCACGTGCCATGTTTGGCACGCGTGCCGTAGGTTGCCGACCCCTGCCTTAGAGGAATCTGATTTCTTCTGGTAGCAAGTTCTGTTTTCGTGAGCCAGCTGCTGAGAAAATTCTGTCCAGCTTTTCTGGCTGACCGTTCCAGTGGAATATAGCTGTTGTGGAAGATCAACTTGAAAGACCTTCATAGGACTGGCTTGAACTGACCTCCTCACCTTGCATGAGCACAAAGACTGAAATCTTCAGCATCCTGACACCATGCCAGGTCTCAGGCTACAGGTTCTTGACTCTCCCTGTGTTTTTTGTCCTTCTCCCATACTATCAGACAGCACATGACATTACCACTACCTTGGCACTTTGGTTCTTGGTGACCTTCCAGAGTTTAGCTCACCTCACTCTACTGAAAGATCTTTTTACCGACAGATCTTAATGTTCAGTTCCTCCAGAGGTGGTTTGTTGTATTTCTGGGGTCATTCCCCATTACTCAGCTGCTGAATAATTCCAGGGCTCTTATCCTTCAGTGGGCTATTTCTTTGAGTTCCAAGATTATGTAGCGTGTGGCAAGCTACTAAACTGGCATGGATTTCCCACTGTCCATCTGCCAAGCACCTCCTTGTGTAGCATCTACTTGGAAACTTCTTCCTAAGGATGGCAAATGTTATTTCAATAACAGAGTGTGGAGATTTATGGGCTTCGTCAGATTATATTTCAAGCAGGTGTTGAGAGGTTAATAAAAGGTGTCATTTAATATGGCCTTAAAGGATATTTACTATCATCTATGTGCCAACAGACATAAATATAATCAGATCCATCTGCAGATCTGCCGTGCTGGAATTATGCATGCAACAGAATCTACTGACTGACTCACAGGCTAAGCAACCTTGTATAGGAGTCAATGGTTTTAATAGCCTTAAATTCTGCCATAGGTAGGATCAATTTAGTGTGTGAATCTGGGTCCTGTGCGTGTTCATATGGCTAACTATACCCATGCCACTACCCTGCCTGTCTGTAATACAGTTGACACTCACACGTGAGATAGGTAGGTACCTCTGGGTGACAACCACCAAAGTGAAGCTGAGCGGATACGAGATACTCTGAAGGAATCTATTGGTTACTGTTAATTTGGTTACTATTATTCATCTTTTGTACATCAAGAGGGATTTTCACATGCTCTCAGGATTGGCCTACTCTTCCCCCACTCCACTATGACCATTCACTCCACTGGGGGCAGAGTTAGGCCAATGTTGAGCGCTTTTGAAAGTCCCACTCATGCCCTTTATTTTTCAGAGGAGACACTCTGCTGGGTGGCACTGTCATAGTGGATCATTGTCCAGCATCAACTTGGCCAATCAGGGACCCTGTCAGGTAGAAAGCTGCAGGAGGAGAGCTCTGAAAGCAGGACAAGAGTGTGTCTGAATGCTGGTAGTGGTGATGTTACCCGTCTGACCCGAGTGATCACCCCAAGTGAAATCCAGGGTGTTATGGGTTGTTCCAGTTAGGAGGAAAACTTGATGATAGTCGGGCATGTTCTGCAGTGCAATTTTGTGTGTTTAAAAAGAATGTACATGCCGTCCTGTTTCCCTGCATACAGGAGGAACCAAAGAACAGGAGAAAGTTTCTTGGCTTACAGCCCCATGACTCTTCAGCCAGCACCAGACCCAGAAGCCTCATCTCTGGCTTCTCCCAGGGTCACATACCATGCTTGTCTAGGTTGTCTGTCTCAGAGTATGTCTACATGGCAATGAAAAGCCCCACGGCACTGAGTCTCAGAACCAGGGTCAGCTGATTCAGGCTCGGGCTGAGGGGCTAAAAATAGCAATGTAAATGCTTGGGCTGGAGCCTGGGCTCTAGGATCCTCCCTGCTTGCAGGGTCCCAGAGATCAGGCTCCAGCCCCGAGCCTGACTGTTTACACTACACCACAGCCTGAGCCCCGCAAGTCCGAGTCAGCTGAGCAGGGCCAGCCAGGGTCATGCCCTGAGTCTTGTATCACAGTGTAAACGTGCCATCTGTGTTCCGGCTTCTGCTTTTCTTACACAGCCCCTCCTGCCAGTAATTCACTACCCAGCAAAATCTTCCCCAGGCAGCTGGCATTTCTGGGCACCCTTGGGTTTGTCTTTGTTTTGGGCAGGGACATGTGCCAGTGTTTTGGGTGTGGAGACTGTTATTTCAGTCACTTCTTTACATTTATCCTGACTGAAAGGTGGAATTTACATCCAACTTCAAAGAACAAGGTTTAACCCAAGCCACAACTTAATTTATTATTTGCACTGGGACCATGCCCACAATGCATGGGAGAATTCTGGATGTCAACTGCCCAGTGAGGAGATCATGGTTCATAATATACTGTTTCTGACTCTACCTAGACCCCTTCCTAGCCCACACGGGATTGTCTGCCAATTTTACAAAGTGGCCTATCTGTTCAGTTATCCATGATCCCTGATGCTAGAAGAAGTTTAATCGGTGTTTCCTGATTTCTGTTCACATTAATTATCATCCGGGATGTATTTTCTATGATTGTCTTAGGACTATAGTCATGGGAAAGGAAACAATAGCTCAGTATTTCTCTGTGGCTTGCAGACAAAGGGAATGGCATATGATGTAGGTGTGTGGCATCACTTTGCCTCAGGGCTACGTGACCTTAAGGGCTGTGCAAAGGGCTGGTGCATGGATACCCAGCAGATCGGTCATGCAGTTCTAACATGCTTCTGTTTTTAGCAAATAACATCAGTCGGGGCACTGCTCACTCACATGCTTATATTCTGCTTCTCAGGATGACTCCCCCCCTTTAACATGGCCAGTGGAATCAGGAAAACCAGCTGTCCACACCTCGCGATTACTTTCCATGCTTCTTTCATCCACAAGCCTTGCTGGGGCTAATGTATTCCTTAGAGCTACACTAAAAATTAAAACTTGTACTTTGGACTAATTGCTTCCAAAAATGAATTTCGTTCCAGACAGGATACTTGGGTTCAAATGTCAGTTGCAGCCTTTTGATTACCGAGGACAAAGTGATGGGCTGGGAGTGTTGCGGAAATGGAGCGCCCAGCCCTCGGCGCCTTGCTGCACACCTGGACAATGAAGGATGAGTGCAGGGGTCACAGAGGTTTGTCTTTTCATCCAGTCCTCCAATAGCAAGAGGCAGGATAGCCAGCGTGGAAGTGTAACCATGTGGGGGCCCTCGGTCTCAGTAGGAAACATGAGCCAGCGGTCAGGGTGCTAGCCTCAGACCCAGGAAATGTAGGGTCAGTTCCTTGCTGTGCCACAGACTTCCCGTGGGACCTTGGGCAAAGTCACTTAGCCATTCTGTGCCTCAGTTTCCCTGTCTGCATAATGGGAATAATAGCCCTGCCCTGCCTCACAGGAGTGGTGTGAGGATAAATACACTAAAGGCTGTGAGATGCTATGGTAATGGGGGCATATAAGGGCCTTAGGCCTGGTCTACACTAGAGTTAGGTCGATTGTAAGCTGCCTTACGTCGACCTAACTATGGGAGTGTCCACGCTTACATTTCTCTCCCACCAATGTAGCTGCCCCACTATGCCAATTTAGCTCCTCCACGAGAGGCACATCCCATAATGGAATTAAAGTTGTTGCATTGAGGGCAGCAGTCTTAATGATTTTCATTGTCCCTTAACCTCATTTCGGAAGTGGTATGGACCTCCTGTGTTTCCTGTTAATGTGCTGTTTTGCTGGCAGCCGGACGAGCTGGAGTTGCAGCAGAGCCAGGCGGGTTCCTGCACGTGCTCCTTTTAGATAGAATTTAAATCAATCATACGGGGCAGATTAGTTCATCCCCGGCTCAGTCCCTGCAGACATGATGAAATCCAGCAGCAGATATCCCAGAGGGTGATACTCTGGTTAAAGGTATTTTTGACCAAAAATAAAGGAGTAAAACCAGACCCTTCCTCTGAGGGTGAGGAGACTTCCCAGGATGTAACACTGCCATGGTTCTGCTGCACCAGGGGGCATTTGTTTGGGCGGGGGGGGGGAATAGAGGGGTGCATATATGTGGTGTGACACTCTCTCGGGGGGCAGAGCTCAGCTTGGTGTGGAGGGAGGAGGCATGGGCTGTGTATGGGGGAGGGGAACGACGGGGGAATGGGGTTGAGGCATGGGCAGATTGGGAGAGGGGGAAGGCTCAGAGAATCAGCTGCTCCATGTATCTTCCTGTTCTAGCCTGCAGGAGGGCTGGCTGTATAAAGCTCATGCAGGTTATCCCAGTGATTGGGCTGAAGTAGCCTCCCTAGCTTTCTGTGCTCAGTGCGGATTCCTTATCTCCTGGGCATCTGCCCAGTCCTGCTGCTCAGGCTTGTGTCCTGCTCTGGATCTGAGAAGAGGATCAGGAAGTTTAATGATCAGCCCAAGAAGTGATGGCAGTGGTTATCCCAAATGTGGATGACTGCTTCCCAGTTTTCTCCTCTGCAAATTAAATGTGACATTCAGCAACATGCTACTGATACCAAATTTAAACTGTACGGGTGATGCAGCATGAGTGCTACTCAGCACTGGGTGCCTAGCACGAGCAGGGATTCTGCATGTGCAAACACCGTGGGCAAAATGGGAAAACATGACGCTGTGGAGAGCAGCAAAGCAAGATGAGGAGGAATGCTCCAGGGGGCCTTGTTCCCCTAGCTGCCTCCAGTTTGGAACCTGAGGCTGCTACCTGCCCAAACATCAGCAGAGAGTCACTTCCGTGGCTCTCATCAGCCTAATATTTACATGATATTCTTGTTTTGATCAGTGGACCTTTCTCAGAGGAGTGTTTTTATTACCTCTGCGTGACATGCTGCTGCATCGCTTGATTTCACTCTCACAACCTCTACGTGCCCTGCAGCGAGAAGGACACAAAATCCTGCACTTTTCTTCCATGCAACATCAGGGAAATGTTGACATGGAAATTAACTCTAGCATGGAGATTAGTGTGGAAATATGTTTCTGTGATTGTTACAGCACTAACCTGCCAGCATGGGGAGAATAAACTGAGGCTCCCTAAAGACTTGTACAAGTGGAGGCTATGCCCCAATTATCCTTACTCGAGATGGACAAGAGACTTGGAATTAATCCAAACCGTAAGAAGCAGCATGGTCCAGGGAAGAGGCTAAGTCCTTAGACTGTAGACTCTTCGGAGAGGGCATTGCTAATATATAAGGCTGCCTTCCACATAACTCTTCCAGGAATACGTTTTTCAATCCTCAGTATTGTGGAGTGATAGGAGATATTTGCTGGTTTTGCAGAAGGAATCAATGATCTACAAGGTTCCCCACATGTTCCAGTACAATTGTGTTGCCATGGATTTAAATAGACCTTTGAAAGCATGGCTGGAGAAGGGTTTACTGGCTCTTCAGGTTCTGCTGTGCCAGCAGTATTCTGCCTTTTGAACACTTTCCTTCCCTCAGGGCAGGCACCAGCCATTCCACGCCTGCCCTCTCCCTTCATTTCACCTGCTGGGAAGGATGTTTCAGGGGCATAGAGCTGGTTGGAAAAGGGTTTTCTCTCCCCTGCTCCCCCCTGTGAAAAATTGACAAAAACATAAAAATTGTGATTCTTTTAAAGATTTGGGATTTAAATGAAAAACCAGCTGAACATTTTGACTTTTGATTGCTAGCCCTCCCCTTCCCCTTTTTATTTTAGCCTTTTTTCCAGTGTAAAGCAGGAAAAAACAAACAAACAAACCTGGAAACTTTTCTTGAATATTTCCATTTGGTCAAAAAGCTTTTTCTGGCCAAAATAAAGAGAACGTCCTGCTCTGTCCTGGCCCAGATACCTGGCCAGCTTCACCTTGTGCCTCCCTCCCTATCCCCCCTCCATGTTATTGTCCCCGCCCCCCGGGGCACGTCCCATAGCTTGAACACCAGTGCCCTAGAATAAGTATGTGGGTAACACCATCTTGACTCTTAGCCCACTTGAGATTCACAGACCAACCGTTTCTGCAGTTCAGTTACCTACAATATGCCATGCAAGAGCCAACGCGCTATGAGATATACTGGCATTTATTCCTGCTATTGAAATACAATTCGTCCACCAAGCAGAAATACTGTACTACCATGTTCTAATTAAAACCAAGGCATTGTCCTTGGAGCTGGTCAGTGGCTGGAAAAGCAACTCAAGAATAGTGGCCTGAGTCTTTCAAAGGAGCTCCGCTACCCCTCCCCAAATATATAAAACGTTCTCCCAGAACTCTCCCTCTCACCAGGCCGGTTGCAGGTGAGCAGCGCTGAGGGGCTGGCGAATACAAACCCCTTGGGAGCCACTGTGGGTTACAAATGTGTAGCACAGGGCATGTTTACAGTATTTGCCATTCTGGGCTCTTCAGTAGCTGTAATAAAGCGACTCTGTTAATCTTTAACCCCTGGCACAGTGGGGTGGTGAGAATAGATCATGCTAAAGGGTATTTTTACAAAGCCTTTCAGCTGAACACCAGGTCCATTTACTAGGGTTTCAATAAAACTTTTTAAAATAAATTGCCTTTAAAAACCACTCTCCGTCTCTGCAATAATAATCCCCAGCTGCCCTTCTCGGACAGCAGCTGGGAGTGACAGGTTACCCTGTAAACCAGCTGAGGTTTGGCTCAGATAAGAGCCCAGAGGCTCAGATTAGGCATGGGTCCGTGTGAACACCAGATTCAGTATCTCTCCCCACCCCTGCCCCATCTGACATGGGGGGCTTTTAATCCAGCAAAGCCAGATCCCCTTCCTGGAAAACCAGGGCTTGAATGTGTATGTCCTGGGGCCGGCTAGCCCCTCCTGCTGCTCACCCTGCTGCAGCTAGGCTCTATTTTTAGTGCGCTGACTTGATCATTGCTAGTGTGGGAATGTTTGCTCCAGCTGGAATTGACGCCTCCAGTGCAAAGTGCAGACAGCCTTAGTCTGGCAGGCTAATACCATGAAAATAGCCTTTCCTGGCCCCTTTAGCAGCTCTAGCTTAAGTACTTACGGGGCTCCCATTCCTGTAGTAGCTGAGCACCTGACACTTTAATGTGAAGTAGGGCAGTGCTGTTCTCCCCATTGTACAGCTGGGGAACTGAGGCACACAGAGCAAGTGTCTTGCTTGGGGTCACACAGGAAGTCTGTGACCGAACAAGGAAATCAGCCAGGGCCTTTCCAGGTCTCAAGGTAATGCCTGCCCCTAGCTACTGTGAAATGAGTGAATGGATTTTGTTTAAAGTCTTCAGCACTATGTTTTGGTTTCAGTTCTTGTTTGGGGTGGAGTGTGAGTTTAATCCCACTGAAATGACCAGTTTGGTAGCTGGGCTGCTTAGCGGCAGACAGTGATGAGAACCAGGAGATAGGTGTGTTTACTCTACTGTTAATGCCCCATCTTTTTTTGTTTAAATTTAATTTCATTTTATTGCATTCAAGATAAACAAAATGAGGACACGTTCCCATGGGAATCAGAAACTAGCCATTGCGAATGTCACTTTATGACCGACAGAACAGCACAGCCAGCTAGTGAATTCCTTCTTGGCACCCTGCTGCTAAAAGGAGGCCACAGGTTGGTAAAGATCATGGTGTTGTCCTGCTGCACCCTGCAGAGGGAGGCTGTCTGCACCAGTGGAGCTGGCCTCGAGTTGGGGTGTGTTGAGGAGGAAGCAGAGGGGGTCCCCACTTTTTTTTGAGCTCACTCCTAAGTGGATGACATGACGAGGTGGGCATGACCAGAAAGCTGGACTTGAGCATAGGAGCACCAAGAGGGCACAAAGTATGGGGAGAAAACACCAGGGTGATATGCCAGAGTGCCAAGGCTGAGCATTGAAGCACTTAAGGGGCAACCCAGGGCACCAAAGAAAAAATGCGCCCCTGAACTGAGGCAAGGGCCTCACACTTTGAGCACCCACAGAGCCACTTAATGGAGTGAGGACACAGAAATGAGAAGTGGGGAAGAGCTGCTAGGGCTAAAGTCATGGGAGATCTGAACTTTTGCCCCCCGCAGCCAAGAAGGAGCCGACTAGAACATTGAGAGGGTGGAATTTGTACCTGGTAGACAGGTAGGGTGTGGCATGAACCAGCCTCAGCAGTAAGGAGCCTAACTTGCACCCTATTCCACACTACATCTGCCCTCAGGAATTAAAATCTTAGCACTCAGGGAGTTTCCCTGTTGTGGGCTAGAAAGCTAAGAACCAAGAGTGAGAATCCTGCCAGACGACATCGTTAGAGAAAATCTTTTCTGTGGTTTAGTCTGTGGGGAGCCAAAAATTAGTACTTAGATTGAGGCTCTTCAAAGGCACTTCTCGAGCCATTCTGCTCAGCAGCTGTGCTGGGTCACGTGCCCTGCAGAGCGCCCATCTCTAATTAGCACAAGCTGGGTCCTTGTGGCTAAGACTGAAGATGCCTTGTGTAAGTGACAGCAGGATGGGATCTCGTGCTGAGTGTATTAGGGAGGGACTGGCGCTGGTCTTTAGAGGTCAGGCTGAGCAGTAGAGTTAAGTGAGTTCAAGGAGACTGGTTGGGATTCAGCGGTGGTGGTGGTGGGGGGTAACTACTGTGTACTGTGGCTGTTTTCCTTTTCAAAAGGTGAGTGTGTGGGACAGGTACTAGGAGACAGTTCATCACCTCTAGGTCTCAGCTCCAGGGGTTGGCTCCGACTGGCAGCAAGTGGGGGTTGTTACAGTGTTCAATGACACAGTCAGAGGGGCTGGTGGTCTCAGTCCCCCTTTAATTAATAGGGCAATGTGAAGGTAGTGGGGACACTGGCCCTTACTGTCCCTGTTCTGAGGGATAAACAGGGGCTCCAGATCCATCATGCTGGCACCTTTCACCAGCACAAAATTCACAGTGAAGCTATAATGCTGGGAGCTGAGCTATTTGGGACACCCTCAATGAGTCCCTAGGAATGGCTTGGTATGGTCAGTGCCACTCCCCTCATAGCTTCCCTCACACCCAGTTGCAGTTCAACCACTTGTCACGTAGTTCTTGCAAAATCCAAATGAGTGTAAACACCAGCTCCCCTCCCCATGTGTTCCTTCTACAGGTGTTTGGGGAGGACACTGCCCCACACATTCCAGCAAGTCAATGCCTCAGGGACATACACAGGGCAGCCCCAACCTGTTCGGTGTGAAATAATCTCCTTTCATCTGGGGATAACTTGCTCTCCCACCTCTTGGCCTGAGGCCTGGGTGGGGCTGCAGGAGGTTAATAGACTGTTACTGCTGACAGTAATGAAGAGATGTCTGAAATCATCATTCTCCTGGGTGGTGACAGACCTGGTTTGGGGGCAAGAGGTGGGGGGGGGGAGGGGGAAAGGATAGAAAAGGTTTCCAAATCAAAGCACAGACACAATCTGTTGGGAGAAGAAACATGGGGCTGTTCTCACTGTCCTACTCCAGTTTATCTCCATATTCTCTGTACTAGTGAATTACATCTTATCTGCTTCGCTGCCATTGGTGTGGCCGAGGCTGTCTGATACAGCTCCTTCTGCTGCCATTGGTGGGGTAGTCTGGAACGGCACCTCCACAGTGCAACTGGTGGGTGCAGCTCAGTGTCCCTTCTAGGTGATATTATTAGTATGAACAGTACTGGAGTCATATATGGAGCTTTCCAGTGCTCCAGAGACCTATGTCACAGATCCCCTGGCATCCCAGCTAGGTGCTGCAGTGTTCAGCCTTGGCATTCAGGACTCTCTGGCACACAGTCCTTGCATTTCCTCCAGCCCTTTCTCAGTGCTCCTCTGCTTGCATCCAGCTTTCTGGGGTTTTGGCACCCAGGCTTGGCTCTTGGCTGCGGCTCAGCGTCCAGTTCCTCAGCACACCTAGCCTCATCACCTGCTTGACCCAGCCGTTCTTTCCTCCACCCACAGGAGAGAGCTGGCAGCGGGGTATTCTTCGTGTGTGCTCATTTTGCCCTGCCCCGCCCTACAAGGTCTGCCATAGCTTGGCTGTTTGAATGTGCTGGACCACTTTTCCTGGGGCATGCTGGCTGGTGGCTGAGAGGAAAGTTGAGGTGACTGCTCGAGTGTGGGGTGCTCTGGGAGCTAGGCTACCAGATGGGAAAGATGGTGAAATTGGGTAGGGCTTTGAGGAGCGATACCAACGACAGGCACGCTGTCCAAAGCAGAGGAGGGGGCATAGAATAGGCCTGGGTTCAGCAGTGGGGGAGGGGCATAATGGGATCCATGTGGAGAAGGACTTGGGCAGAGCTCAGGAAGTACTAGCTAAGTTCCAATCTTCCAGTGATGCCCTCATAGGATTTCAGTAGCACACAGCAGCCCAAACAGAAGGTTAGAGACCATCTAAGGGAGTGTCCTCTTGCAGATCATTCTCCTCCTCCCCCCGGCACGTGGGGCTCCATTACCCATCCCCCTCTCAAGGTTCCCAGCATCCTCAATACATATTCTACACTCCTTCCTTAAACCTCACATTGGTCTAGCTGCAGATGGTCTGCTCTCAAGTCTGCTGGAGGGACCCATCACCTACAAGATAAGGCCTCTGCTGCCACAGCACCCTGAAGGAACAAGGAACTGGGGGTCCTGAATCCCAGAGGGCCCCCCCCCCCAACCTGAGTAGGGTTGCCAACTTTGGTTGGATGAATGCCTGGAGATTTCATCACATGACATAATCTTTAATTCTTGGAGACTCCAGGACAACCTGGAGGGTTGGCAACCCTACCCTAGAGACCATCAGGTCAGATCCCCTCCTGACAGGCCATTTAAAATGGGGATGTTCTCATGGCTCCAGTGCTCACTCAGCACTTGGACTGGGAGTGTGCCAGTGTAGCAATGCAGGCCTCTGGCTTATACATCTTGCCTTACAGAGAGGGCCTGGTTCAAGGAACAATGCTGGGGGCCTTTGTAGGTGAAGCTGAGCATGACAGGGCTGCTTGCTTTCCTAAGCACTGATGTGCCGGCTGGTCTGAGTCATTATATCCTAGCCCTAAATCCCAGGAGATATTTCTGTTTCACCCCCTGAATCCCCTGGTGTTTGCTTGCTGTTACCTTGCAGTCAGCTGCAACAATACCAAAATCAATTGAAACATGGAATTTGCCTTTAGATAGCTCCTTTCTCCCAGGGAGAGGGATGGTGCCCTCTAACCTAGCCTGGCAGTGATTTACCATTGGACGCAGGGATGTAAGCTGGTCTCTGTCTCCAGAATAACAGAAAAGGGTTGTTTGCCATGGAGGCCACACCTGAACATCTCAGAGGCTTTCCTTCCTCTCGTTCCCTCCCGGGGCCCCTCAGCAGCTGCAGCAGCCAGCACATGGGGCCTGTAAATTGCTGGCGAGGTGAATACCTTCTTTGACACCAAGAACTAGACCGAAACTATGTCAACGGAGGGAGAGCCGGGGCAGCTTTTCCTGCTTATCCTGTTTTGAGGCTTTGAACTGCATCCTGGAGGGTCAGTGTGTGGAGGAGACACCTTGGATTGGATAGAAAGGGAGCCTGAAATCCAAGAGCCTGGGAAAGAAGAAACCCCTTGCCTGGGAGAAGTATCGGTTATGATGCACTTCAGAAACCATCACTCTTAAAGGGATTAGTCAGGAGGGAATAGGAGTTTTTGGCCACTAGTTCCAGACTGGGGGTGATTTGGAGTGCAAGGGGAGAGGCTGGGGGGCAGGGATGGAGGAGATGTTCTGGTGGCCCATCTCTGAAATGGTGGCTGGTATCTCGTACCGTGCACAAGTATTTGTTAGGCCTCTTACTGAAAGGAACATCTGTCACAGGCCTTGGCTACACTCGCGGCAGCGCTGTGAAGCGCGAGTGTAGTCGCGCCTGTAGAGCTCTCTCGAAGCGCTGCAAGTACTCCACCTCTCCGAGCGTGCAGCGCTGCAGGCGCCGATTACACTGGCGCTTTACAGCGCTGCACTCGCTGCGCTCAGGGGGGGGTGTTTTTTCACACCCCTGAGCACAGCAAATGCAGCGCTGTGAATTGCCAGTGTAGCCAAGGCCAAAGTGACAGACCTTTACTCTCTCCAGCGCCAGAGATCTCAAAGCATTCACCAGCCTGTGCAAACTGACACACAGGGCCCAGAGCAGCCACCTTTGGATTTTGAAACATAGCTGCTGTTTAACAGTGATACTACACCCAATGGGCCAGATCCTCCACTGGTGCAAATTGGTGTAACTTTATTGATTTCAATGGAGCCATGTCAGTTACACCAGCAGAGGATCTGGCCCTACAGAGATCCGATTGAAACTGCAAGGTAGCAGTTTCAGGGAGACAGAATTGGAATTTTCCCAGGACATCATGATGCCCACTCCTGCTCTGGTAGAAAGGGGCCTTCAGTGAGCAGGGGGGCCTTGGCTGTACATCTGAAAGGTGGAGGTGCGGGCAGGATAACACCTTGACACAGGAGCACACCTCTTTGAAGTCTTAGGCCTGCTCCGTGCTCAGTGTCTGTATCACTAAAACTATGTGGGTTAGGAATGTAATTTTTTGTACCAATATTAGTTATACTGGAACAGCCCCTAACGTGGGCACAATTATACTGGTATAAAGGTGCTTTATGCTAGGAGCGTTTATGCCTTTTCCTGCACAGGAATAAGCTATCCTGCTATCAGCACCTTTCTGTGGTATCGCTGTGCCCCCAGGAGGGAGGCTGTACTGCTTCAGCTCTGTTGGTATAGTTAAAACAGCACAACTTTTGTGTACACACAAGGCATCTGCCATGCTGTAAGGAAGGCCTCCCTGCTACAAAGAGAAACTTTGCTTTGTGTTTCCTCCATGCAGTTTCCTGCTGCCCTCTACTGTCTAATGTGCTTGTGTGCAACTGCAAATTGATCAGCATCTGGTTCCCTAGCTGAGAATTTTACTAGAACAATGGAACCTGCCAGGTCAAACTTGCCCAAAAGTGTTTCCTTTCTGTCCCTTTCTTGTCCTTGTAGTGGCACTTAGTGATCGCTGGCACCCAACACATCACTCCGAGCTGTTAAAGAAGACACCAAGGATGTGTCTACACTGCAGCTGGGGGCGAGCCTCCCAGCCTGGGTAGACAGACCACTTGAGCACTAGCAGGGCTCAAGCTAGCACACTAAGAGCAACTGGGCAGATGCTCTGGCTCTGGCAGAGGTTTGGGTTAGTCACCTGAACTCAGACCCAGGGGGTTGGGTGGGCTTGAGAGCCCGAGCTGCCACATCCACACTATTTTTATTAGTGCACTAGCTGGAGCCTTGCTAATGTGAGGCTGTCTACCTGGCCTGCAGGCTTGCTCCCAGCTGCTGTGTAGACATACCCCAGGGCTTATCTACATGGGGATCCTCAGGAAAGTTAATGCAAATTAACTCTTAAAGTAGATTTGTTAAACAGCGTTAAACCCCTATGCGGATGCTCTCAGTTAGAATTAAAGTGGCCTTAATTTGGTTTCGCTTAATTCACTCTGGTTGGCCCTAGTAGGCTCTTGTCCTTTCATATGATGCAGTCACTAGAAGGAACAATGACCCACAGCCTCCTAATGCGGGTCTCACAGGCAGTGGGTTAGCTGTATTTTCACATCTGGAAAAGCATTTGCTATGAACTTTGCAGTGATCTCCCCACTCTGCTGGCTGCATCTGAGCCCTTTTCCCTTCCAGCAGCACGGCAGATGACACTAGATGCTCCAATTTGTTAGCTCCCTGTCTAGGTGACACTTGTAACATCAGGTGGGCACGAGGATGGTGGCACTGCCAAGGCAGTGGGAGAAGCGGGCCAGATTTGGGGTCTCGTGAGACCTTCAATGGAGACAGGACAAGCTCCACCCAAGGAGAAGTGCCTCTTTGAGCAATGAAACCAGCGTAGCTAGTACAGGGCATTGTAATGGGAGGGGCTACATCATCAGTTTCCAGTCAAAATGAAGGTTAAAAGCTCACTCCACCCATTGCCTTGTTTCAAATACAGTGTAGCTTCCTCAGACGCCTGCGGGAGCTGAGAAAGGAACAGACCGGTTTATATTGGCAGTGGGATGTGATTTTTGGGAAGGGTGGGGTGGCTACTTTGAAGACAAACAAGTCCTAAGAGAACTGTGTGTGTGTGTGTGTGTGTGTGTGTTAATGTGAGAGGTTAATGCCAGGGTTGTGGAAACATTGCAGGGCTTGGTTTGCAGTGGGTATTGTGAATTAATTGCATCTTGCAGTGCAGTTGGCTTCGCATGGATCAGAAGTGACCTAATTTTTGCAAACCAGTTTGACAAACATCTCTCCCCCCTCCACTGTAGTGAGCCCTGGCCTCCTTCCTGAAGGGATGTGAGATATGGGAGAGCACATGAGGCCTAGGAGAGAGGCCAGCTGGAGGGAGTGTTGTTTGAAGATCTGGCTGTGTGACCCAGTCTGGGCACATACTAAATCTCAAACCATGGCTTAATCTGATGCAAATATTGTGCCCAGCACTGGCTGCAACCCCCTAGCTCCGCCAGTCATGAGTTAAAACGTGAGCCTTTCAAAGGAATGCCCTGCAAAGGAGTTGACCTGGGAAAAGGTCGTGATCTTGGCTCCATGAGGATCTCAAACTCAAGTTACAGAACATTCCGACACAGACTGGGCCAGGGCCTCCCCTGGTGCTAGTGGGCATAGTGCCATTGATTTCAGTGGAGCTGTGATGATTTACACCAGCTGAGGATCTGGCTGATGAGAAGCAGTGGGGCCTACTGGCTAAAGCAGAGATGGATTCCCTTCCTGACAGTTACTGATTGCTACGTGGCCTTGGACAAGTCACTTTCCCTGTTTCCCCATCCGTAAAACCACTCCCCCCCCCCCCCGTGTAAAGCACACTGAGATTACTGGATAAACGGAGCTCTAGGAGTGGGTCTATCATCATCCAGCATGGGGCTGAGTGCTTGAGTTTAGTTCAGTTTTCCATACACTCTCCAAAGATCTCCACCTCCTCTGGGGCTGTGCTGTCACAGAGGTGACACCTGGAGGCTATCAGGCATGAACCTACAACACATGCATGCATGAGACTATGCTAGTGTACAGTGGGAGGAGGAGAAACTACAATGGCATCCTCCCTGTGACTGTAACTTACCACAGGTAGGAGACAGGAAACTTCCACCTCCAAACTTTGCATGGCAGGCAATACTACATAATGCCAAATGTGTTGCTATGCTGACACCTAGTGGTACGAATGAAGAAGAGGAATAAATGTATCTTCACGAGGCTGCAAGCATGAAGGATTTTCATAATTATGTTGACCAACTACTCCTGAACCCGTTCTTTTGCTCTGGCATGTGAACCAAAACATATGAAAAGTACATAGGGGAAAAAGTAAAACAATATGGTGTTTTAAAAAGAGAGTTGCATGTGAGTGCTGGGCTATGTTCACGGGTTGAAGGGAAGAAGCATGGTCTAATAGTTAGAGCTGGCGACTGGGATTCCCAGCTTCTATTCCTGGCTCTGCCATTGACTTGTTGTATACTCTCAAGCAAGTCACTTGCCTGCTGTACCTCAGCTTACCCATCAGTAAAATGAGTGTTGCCATACTCATCTGCCTCAGAGGGGAGTTGCAAGGGTTAATTAATCCAGGTTTGTAAAGTACACCGAACTTTCCCTCTGCAGTAAGTGTGAAGGGCTATTATATATTAGCCAGAGCTCTGTGGGCTATTTGAGAGCCTGAGTTTCCAGTGGAAATAATAGGAACTTGTGGACAGTTGCAAGGTTCAGGGCTGAGCGAGGAGCATGCCGCAATGCTCATTCCAGGTTTCACACCACACCTGCTGTTAGGTAAGAACTGTAAATGAAATCCCAAGTGGCAGCTAAATCAGAATTAAAATCCTCTTGAAAGATATCTATAAAGAGGGGTAGGGCACTTAGGAGGGCCTGTGTGCTGGACATGTCCTCCCCCTTCCCAAATGTGTGCGTGGACTGGGCAACATGGTGTGGAGGAGCTGACCAGGGATATGGCTTTCTCATTTGCAAACAAGGGGTAACATATTCTGAAATGAAGCACAAGCAGGAGGTTTGTGTATAGATTTTCCCCTTGAGTTCTTCAGATCCCATCCCTCTCCCATCGCCTTCCCCTCCTGGACACTGCACCTGCCTAAGGAGAGTTGTGAAACTGAATGGGCAGGTGCCCTGGAATCTTCTGTTGATTGTCTGGAGAAACTCAGGCTGCATATTCTAGAAGCACTCTTTAGCTCTTTGCCCTACTCCCAATAAAGTTAATAGCAAAACTCCCATGGGGCCCCTAGAGTTAAGGTCACTGACCTATTTCAGATTGTTGGATAGACGAGAATGAGGGGGACTAGATGTTAAGAGAGTACATATGTAATGAGAATTTTAGAGTCATTTCACAGAGAGGAAAGAGTAGATAGAATGAACTCCCAGATGAGCGGTGGAGTGAAATACAGGATGAGCCAAACCTGGATGACCATCTGCTATGTACTAAATGAATGGGGTATTAGTCCATTTTGTGCTTGGGGAATATCAGACCATGTGTAAGGGAAGTTTTCGTTGATCGTACCCTTTGCACCATTTGGTTTGCTTTGCATGGGAAAGTTTTCCTTTTCCCTAGCACAAGGTATTTGTGGAAAAGTTTACGGATGTAGAGGATGGAGTTGGCAGAGTTTCCATCCAAACATTTCAAGTATGAAGGTTGTGCAGCCTGTTTGTGGACCTTCAACACTATCCATCTTAGGGACAAATGCCATCTGCAAATGGATAATGTTCATGTATCTTTTTATGGTGTTCTTATGACACCTTTGGCTGGGTCATCAGGAGACTGAACTCAATCTCTGGAGCTAAAACATGAACTTCCCCTACCTGAGTCAAAGAACAGAGCTGGTCAGAAATTTTCCAGTGGGACAGTTTTCTTTAGCAAAATGCTGATTGGATGAAATTGAAACATTTCACAGGAACATACTGATTTCATCAACATTTTCAATGAACAATTATTGAAACATTTTGTTTTGATATAGTCGAAGCACTTTGGTTTGACATTGTTTAGATTTTATCACTTTGACTTTTATATGACATGCTTATAATATAATAAATATAATATACAAAGTGCTTTGGCCTCACTGAAACGAAACATTTTGCTAAAGTCATTCAGCTATTTCTGAAATTCGCTTGGTTTGGAAATCGCATTAATCAGGAAATGTTGATTTTTATTTTGTTCCAGTTTGGGGCAAATAGAAATTTCAAAATGTCAAGATTTCCTGTGGATGTGAAATTCTGTGTGTCGCCCAGCTCTACTAAAGAACCAGATCCCTTAGCTTAAAGGCAGGAGCAGACACGTCAACTATCCACGTGGCCTAGGCACTGGAGCTGGACAAGGACACACTTGCCGAGTGTGTTATACTGATATTATTGATTCCTTCTTGCATTCTATCTGTAGATATTGGCTAATAGCAATTGCCAGGCCTGGTGAGCCAGAACAAATAATAATTGTGAGAGCCGTCAGCAGCCCTTTATGGGGCAGCAGGGATAGTGCAAAGGAGAAAGGGCCTGCTGGTTTCTTTAGGAGGGATTCAGAACTTCTCTCTCATGCTGCTTGATCCAGGAACAAATAATCACAAAAATATTTCTTCTTGTCTTTATCAAATGGCTCCTGGGCATCTGTAGCACATGGGCCAGAGACTGGTGAAGCCAATGGAGCTACAGCAATTTATCCCGGTAGAAAGGATCTGTCTCTATGTATCTACAACAAGTGAGGAGAGTAATGAACGGAGATTACACCTGAGCTTTCACAAACATGCCCACTCTGTTTGTACTTAGCTTCTGCTCTATCCTGTGTAAAGGTCATGGAGTATATGGGCAAACCCTCCAGCTGGAGCCTCTGGAGAACCCCACTGCTGAGAAATGAGACAGAACTGCCTATGTTATTCAGGGCTTCTTTTTTCCCTAATTAAACAACCATGTATCTGGCAGGCTCTAAAGCTAACACAGCTGGCAAGAAATTGGAATTCCTTCCAGCACAAGCCTTAGCCAAATATCTCTGTCATCTGCCTTAATGGATGAGAGTGGGTGGGGACTGCGCAATCCCCTGGGAATGGTTCAGATTTGAAGATAGAAATCCTGGCTGCCCCCTCTTCACCTCCCAATGCTGAACTGAATGCACGAGCTGTAATAGGCTATGAGTAGAATAGGCTAGTCACTGGAGGTTTGGGGTGATGCTCTGGAGGTGAAAAATGAGTAATTCACCTATTTGCAACTGACCTCAGCTTTTTCCAGCATTATATTTTCCCCTTGGTTGTTCGTACTTGCTCTTCTGATTGCAGTTCTCATAGATTGTAATAATCATAATCATGGTTTTGAAACACTCATACCCAGAGGATTCTGAGTGCCATACAATAACTAATCTGAAACGTAGGCAGTTAGGAAAAAATGATGCCTTTTTGTCTCCTGTGTACTTCATCCTTCAAATTACTGAGTGCTCTCTGTGTGCAGAGTTCAGCAGCCATCTTGTTCTCAGCGCTCATGGCACTTTGTTTCAGAGAAGAGAACCCCCCACCCCCCATGTGCTTTCATGGAGACTTTGCTTTTGTGCTTTTCACATTGTTTTCCTTAATCTAGAAGAGAGCTCATAGCAGATGTGGGTATGCGCCTTCCTCTTTCTGTGGGGAGTAAGGACATAGACAATGCATCACCTTGCTGTCTCTGATTCTAGCCTCAGGATATGTCTACACTATGAAATTAGGTCGATTTTATAGAAGTCGATCTTTAGTAAGCGATTTTAGACAGTTGATCATGCGTGTCCCCACTAAGCGCATTCGGTCAGTGGAGTGCGTCCTCAATACCGTGGCTAGCATTGACTCATGGAGTGGTGCACTGTGGGTACTATCCCACAGTCCCCACTGCCCATTGGAATTCTGGGTTAAGCTCCCAATGCCTGATGGGGCAAAAATATTGTCGTGGGTGATTTTGGGTACATGTCATCAGTCTCCCCTCCTTCCCTCCCTCCTTGAAAGCAATGGCAAACGATCATTTTGCACCTTTTTTCCTGGGTTTGGCATCCGCATGGATTAGTATGGCAAGCATGGAGCCTGCTCACCTGCACACTATTTTTGTGATCAGTAAAACACCTTGCGCATTATCCTGCATTATGTGCAGAGCCTAGCTAGGAGCCGCCAGCACGAGGAAGATTGTGAGGAGGACATGGACACAGACGTTCCTGAAAGCATGGGATGTGGCAATTGGGATATCATGGTGGCATTGGGGCATGCTGTTACAGTGGAACGCCGATTCTGGGCCCGGCAAACAAGCACAGACTGGTGGGACTGCATAGTGTTGCAGGTATGGGATGATTCCCAGTGGCTGCAAAACTTTCGCATGCAGAAGGCCACTTTCCTGGTACTCTGTGGGTTGCTTTCCCCCACCCTGAAGCGCAGGAATACCAAGATGAGACCTGCCCTGACAGTTGAGAAGCGAATGGCGATAGCCCTGTGGAAGCTTGCAATGCCTGATTACTACCGGTCAGTCAGGAATTAATTCGGAGTGGGCAAATCTACCGTGGGGGCTGCTGTGATCCAAGTAGCCAGGGCAATCAATAACTTTCTGCTAACAAGGGTAGTGACTCTTGGAAATGTGCAGGTCATAGTGGATGGCTTTGCTGCAATGGGGTTCCCTAACTGTGGTGGGGCAATAGACGGAAATCATATCCCTATCTTGGCAGTGGACCACCTTGCCAAACAGTACATAAACCGCAAGGGGTACTTCTCAATGGTGTTGCAAGCACTGGTGGATCACAAGGGACGTTTCACCGACATCAATGTGGGATAGTTGGGAAAGGTGCATGACGCTCGCATCTTTTGGAACTCCGGGCTATTCAAAAAGCTGCAAGAAGGGACTTTCTTCCCAGACCAGAAAATTATTGTTGGAGATGTTGAAATGCCAATAGTTATCCTGGGGGACCCAGCCTACCCCTTACTCCCATGGTTCATAAAGCTGTATACAGGCAGCCTGGACAGCAGTAAGGAGCAGTTCAACTAGGCTGAGCAAGTGCAGAATGGTGGTAGAATGTGCCTTTGGATGTTTAAAAGGGCGCTGGCGCTCTTTGCTGAGTAGGTTAGACCTCAGCCAAAGCAGTAGTCCCATTGTTATTGCTGCTTGCTGTGTGCTCCATAATATCTGTGAGAATAAGGAGGAGATGTTTATGGCGGGGTCAGAGGTTGAGGCAAATTGCCTGGTGGCCAATTTTGAACTGCCAAACACCAGGGCAATTAGAAGAGTACATCGAGGCGCACTGTGCATCAGAGAGGCTTTGAAAAACAGTTTAATGACTGACCAGGCTACAGTGTGACAGTTGTGTGTTTGTCCTTGATGCAAAGCCGCCCCCTTTGGTGAATGTACTTCCCTGTAAACCAATCCCCCTCCTCCCCTTCGACCACAACTGGCACAGGAAATAAAGTCCCTATTGTTCTCAATCCATTCATTCTTTATTTATTAAAAAAAACTTGAGATCACTGACAATGCTAACTAGTAAAAGGTAGCTTAGGTGGGAGGAGGGACGGACAAGGCCACATTGCTTATTGTAGCCACCCTACAAATCAAAGCTGTTTGAATGACAGCCTTCTGTTGCTTGGGCCATCCCCTGGAGTTGAGTGGCTGCGTGCCTGGAGCCTCCCCCCATCCCCGTCCCCCGTGTTCTTGGGCATCTGGGTGAGGAGGATATGGAACTTGGCGATGAGGGCAGGCGGTTACACAATGGACGCAGCGGGGGTCTGTACTCTAGTTGCCTTTCCTGCAGCTCCACGGGGTGCCTTTTATATTGAGTGCCTGCTGGTATGGTGACACGTCACACACGGCTGGGCAACGAAATTCGGTTTCCAGGCAGCCATGGTAAGCCAAAGGCTACCCGGGGTTGGCTTCTTCCGTGTTCATAACATGTGGGAATGGTTTCAAACTGCAGCACCCTCCTTTCCCATAGCAAGCAATGCCGGTTGGCTTTGCCATTTAAAAGGAGGGGCTGCGGTTTTGGGGTGGATGTGTAGCACACCCCTCCTTCCCCGCGTGGCTATTCTCTGGGATGATCCCTTTTAGCCAAGCGCAAACAGCCCAGCATGACCGGGGTCTAATGTGCCGGGCATCACCAAACAGAGGGGATTACTATTCCCTTACAAAAATTCCCCTATTTCAGCCAGGTGACCATGAATGATCTCACTCTCCTGAGGCTGACACAGAAAGATAAAGACGGAATGTGACCAAAACCCAGGACCATTCGCTGCCATGCTTTGTGCTGCAATGATTCCCGACTTGCTACTGGCTTGGTGTGGTAAAGTGTCTTACTGTGGAGGACGAAATAAGGCAGCCCTCCCCAGAAACCTTCTGCAAAGGCTTTCAGAGTACCTCCAGGAGAGCTTCATGGAGATGTCCCTGGAGGATTTCCCCTCCATCCCCAGACATGTTAACAGACTTTTCCAGTAGCTATACTGGCCGCGAATGCATCCCAATTGTTCAGGGAAAATCAAACATTAAACACAATTGCTTTTAACCCTTGTAGTGTAGTTACAAATGTGCACTCACCAGAGGTGCCTTCTCCACCTTTAGGGTCCGGGAACAATACTCCCTGGGAGAGTATTGGCTCCAGGATGATGAAAAGGTCCTGGCTGCCGGGGAGAACGGATTCTCTGCTTGCCTGCTGCGCATTCTCCTCCTCCTCCTCTTTCTCATCCACAAAATCCTCCTCCATGTTGCGTGAGACTGCCACCTTGCAGGTGTCCACAGACAGTGGTGGGGTAGTGGTAGGGTCCCCCCCTAGAATGCCATGCAGCTGATCATAGAAGCGGCATATCTGGGTCTCTGACCTGGAGCGACCATTTGCCTCTTTTGTCTTTTGGTAGGCTTGCCTGAGCTCCTTAATTTTCACGTGGCACCGCTGTGTGTCCCTGGTGTAGCCTCTGTCCACCATGCCCTGTGTGATTTTGGCATATATATATATATATATATATATATATGCCAAAATCACACAGGGCATGGTGGACAGAGGCTACACCAGGGACACACAGCAGTGCCGCATGANGCTCCATGCTGGAGCTCGTTTGCGATTCTGGGACTGCATGGTCACCTGTTCTGCTGAGCTCGCCAGGCTGATCAAACAGGAAATGAAATTCAAAAGTTCCCGGGGCTTTTCCTGTGTACCTGGCTAGTGCATCGGAGTTGAAAGTGCTGTCCAGAGTGGTCACATTGGAGTACTCTGGGATAGCTCCCGGAGGCCAATACCATAAATTTGCACAGCGCTGCGTCTACAGTACCCCAAATTTGACCCAGGAAGGTCAATTTTAGTTCCTCTCCCATCGTCGAGGAGTACAGCAGTTGATTTTAAGAGCCTATTTCTTCATCCCTTCCTGTCTTAGCCTGCAGCTGTTAAACAGCTGCTGTGCTTCACCTAAGAAGTGGCTGCATGTTGGTGATGGATGAATGATCCCTATGTATAAGTTTAATATAGAATATTTACAAGCCACAATGAAAGGCATCATATTATATCTTAGCACTCGCACCTATATTCACACTACATTATCTTAATATCTTTTTAAAAAATCTCTAAAACCTTGAAAAGAACAGGTTGCACACCATAATGATTTCCCCTTCCTAAGAGAGTTTGCCCCTCATCACTAGATGGGGAGGGCTCTGAGTTACTACAGAGAATTCTTTCCCAGATGTCTGGCTGGTCAGTCTTACCCACATGCAATGGGTCTATCTGATCACCATATTTGCGGTCGGGAAGGAATTTTCCCCCAGGTCAGATTGGCAGAAATTCTGGGTTTTTTTCACCGTCCTCTGCAGCATCGGGCACAGGTCACTTGCAGGTTTAAACTAGTGTAAATGGTGGATTCTCTGTAACTTGAAGTCTTTAAACCATGATTAAACCATAACTCAGCCAGAGGTTAGGGATCTATTACAGGAGTGGGTGGGTGGGCAGCGCCAGATTAACTTTTTGTGCGCCCAGCGCCAAACTCTGGAGTACAGATGTGGGGACCCGCATGAAAGACCCCCTATGCTTATTTTTACCAGCTTAGGTTAAAAACTTCCCCAAGGCACAAATCTCACCTTGCCTTGAACAGAATGCTGCCACCACCAAGTGATTTAGACAAAGAATCAGGGAAAGGACCACTTGGAGTCCTAATCCCCCAAAATATTCCCCCAAGCCCTGCACCCCCCTTTCCTAGGGAAGGCTTGAGAATAATATCCTCACCAATTGGTACAGGTGAACATAGACCCAAACTCTTGGATCTTAAGAACAATGAAAAATCAATTGGGTTCTTAGAAGAATTTTAATTAAAGAAAATGTAAAAGAATCACCTCTGTAAAATTAGGAGGGTAAGTACTTTACAGAATAACAAAAGTCTTAAAAAACACAGAGGATTTCCCCTCTAGGCAAAACTTTAAAGTTACAAAAACCGGGATAAACCTCCCTCTTAGCACAGGGAAAATTCACAAGATAAAACAAAGGTAATCTAATGCATTTCTTTGCTATTACTTACTATTTTTGCAAGACTAGATGCTTAGTTTAGTTACAGGAGGAGGGATAGCTCAGTGGTTTGAACAGTGGCCTGCTAAACCAGGGTTGTGAGTTCAGTCCTTGAGGGGACCATTTAGTGATGTGGGGCAAAAATCTGTCTGGGGATTAGTCCTGCTTTGAGCAGCAGGTTGGACTAGATAACCTCCTGAGGTCCCTTCCAAACCTGAAATTCTATGGCTTAGGGAGATGTATTTTCCCTGCCCTGTTTCCTTGTTGACTCTAGGAAACACAGACAAAAAACCTTCCCCCACAGGTTTGAAAGTATCTTCTCCCCTTATTGGTCCTTTTGGTCAGGTGACACCCAGGTTATCTGAGCTTCTTAACCCTTTACAGGTAAAAGAGGAATTAACCCTTTACAGGGTAAAGAGGGATTTTATGCTACCCTTAGCTGTATGTTTATGACACCAGGTGTGGGTGAGCAGGCTCAGCCCGGCAGCAGGATCCGAGTGCAGAGGGACTTAGTGTGGGGGGATCCAGGTGGGGGTAACAGAGGTCTCTGTGGGGCAATCTGGGCGCGGGCGGCTCAGTGGGAGATCTGGATGCACAGAACCTCATTGGGCGGTTTCAAGTGCAGGCTCAATGGGACTCTGCAGGAGATCAAGGTGAAGGTGTTTGGGGTTCAGCAGGGGGTGTCTAGGTGCAGGGGAGGTGGGGTTCATTTGGGTGGGGGTCCAGGTGCAGGTGGTTGGGGCTCAGTGGGGAGGGTGTCTGTGGGGGCTCATCGGGGTGGTACAGATGCAGGGGAGGAGGGTTCGATGGGCCTGCTTAACAGGGAAGCCCCAGCTTCTGCCAAGGGGATGCTGCATGCTGGGCTCCAGCTTCCCCCCTGCCCCTGCTTCCTCCTCCCCCTTCTCTTCCCCATCCCATGCCTCTTCCCCACTGCCCCATCTCCTCCCCACCCCACCCCCTTCGTCCCCACTGCCTCTTTCCCCCTGCCCCCTTCTCTTCACCATCCCATGCCCTTTCCCCACCGCTCCATCTCCTCCCCAGGCTTGAGGAGCAGGGGGGAAACCAACTTCCAGCACTCACCGGCAGAACGGGCTGGGGCCGGGTCGCTCCACTTCCTGCCGCCTGGTGATTGCAGGGCGGGCCCGACCCCCACGGCAGTTCCCCGGGAGGCGTAGCTCAGGGGAGAGGACTTGGGGGGAAGGGGTGGAGTGGATGCGGGGCTGGGACGGAGCAGGGGTGGGCAGCAGTGGGGGCCATGGGGAAGAAGCAGGGCGAGGGCAGCTTTCCTGGCCGGCTCAGCCGGCCGGGGGATCGGGCTGGCCGGGGCCCCTTCTGATTGTGGGCCCGGTGCCACTGGCACCATGGTAAACCCAGTACTGTGGGTGAGGTGCTGTGGCCTGCAATGTGCAGGTCAAACTAGATGATCATGATGGTCTCTTCTGACCTTAAAGTCTATGAGTCTTTTACAATAGCAAAGGATAACCCCCCAACCCCCTAAATAGTTTTGTCTCAGATATAGAGGCATGATGCTAACCATCCTGGAGTCACCAAAGATGCCTATCACCATCTTCTTCCTCTGTGCCAAAAAAGAGATGACACCTGAGTGGAAGTTCCCTTATTTCACAACTCCATCATCGACTGGAAGAACCAGTTTCACTTTTTTCAGCCTTGCCTTTCTGAATAGAGGAAGGGGAACACAGGAAAAAAATCTCCATTTAGTGCAGCAAATTCCTCCAGTGCTCACATGATAAAACTGGGACTTAAACTGTATTGGCTGTGTTGCCCATGAGCAAAGGAGGGTCTAAAAGCCAAAATGAAGGACACAAGCTAATATTTTGTGCAGAAAGATTCTAAAGGGCATGTGGATTTAAATAATCTCTGCCCGATAACTCAGCCTCTCAGAAAGTAGTAGTTCAGTGGTTGCAAGATGAAAAGCGTGCCTACCTACAAGTATTAAATATGATTAATGGGCCGAATCCTGGCAGTCTCACTCAGATTTTAGTCAGTCCTGGCTCAGTCACAATTCCATTTGAATAAAAAACTCATCAGGGCATCAAGATTTAGACCCTTCAACAGTTGTGCCATGGAGTAACACTAGGGTTTGGCTCACTATTAATAGTACATTTTGTCAGGCTACAGGGAGGGCTGGTTGAAAATTTTCCATCAACACTTCTTTTCATTGGGAATCGGGGTATGTGACAAAATGAAAGTTTCTGCAGAAAGGGTCTCCTTTGCTTGAAAATCTTTGATTTTTTGTTGGAAACCCCAAAACCAATTTTTTGTTTATTTTCAGTTGAATTTTTCTTGGTTCCTGATTAAAATTTGAAATTTCCATTTGGGTGAAAAAAACAACAACTTTCCAGCCACCTCCAGCGGGACGTACAGAGGACAGTAAGTCCAGGTGGAAGGTTGTAGATATGAGACAGAGGGACAGAGACAAGATTGACAGCTGTAAGGAGCAGCATTTATCTACAGCTCACACAGCCTGTCATTCACAGAACAAACTCACTCGCTGTTTGCTTCTTGGCTCTGATTGCACTCCTACTTCCTGATAGGCTGGAAAGAGTTAACAGCTGCAGGCAGTTGGGTGAGTTCAGGTGTGTCACTTTCTTTCATTCCCCCTGCGCTGTGCAGTTACAGTGTGTGTTCCTTGGAAGGCAGAGGAGCTCAGAAATGGCTGACTGTGGCCCCGCTGCTCCAGAAGGGCTGCCCCAGGAATTGTTACTAGGCGGCCCTATCACTAAGGCAAAAGGGCACAAGGTCTGTGAGGGCAATGACCTCCCAGGTGAGAAAACTGAGGGTGAAGAGTTGAATGGCCGTGAAAGCCCAGAAGCCACTAGCCCAGGACCTGATGTGCAGGGCAGTTTGATTGTAAATGGCTCTGAGATGGCAATGGGCCAGCCTGGCCTTCTGGAGCAGGGGAACATTCTGGAGGATGGGCAAGAGATCCTGTGTGACTTCTGCATGGCCCAGAAGGTCCTGGCAGTGAAGTCCTGTTTGACCTGCATGGTGAATTATTGCGAGGACCACCTCCGGCCTCACCTGGAGAACAGCAAGCTGCGGAGCCACAAGCTGATGAACCCCGCAAAGGACATTGACCTACAGACCTGTGAGACTCACAAAGGCCACTTGGGGTGGTTCTGCCAGACCGACCTGGTGTGTGTCTGTGAGGAGTGCCTGGCCGAAGAGCACAAGGGGCACAACTCACTCACCTGTGAGGCAGCCAGGAAGGACAATGAGGTGTGTCACTGCCTGGTATTTATTGGTGTTCTTTGGGGTACAGAGTGATCCAGGTTGCAGAGGGGCATAGAGGCAGTGTGGGGACCAGGGCCTTCTCACTCACAGCCTTTATACACTGGTCTTATGCTGTTGGCCTCAGTGGGCTTACTCCTGATTGAAGCTGCGATAAGGGAGAGGAGTCCTGGGACCTGTCTGATTTGTAGCCCTGTAGGGCTCTTGGTTTCATTAATAAGTTACTTGTACTTTATAGCAAAGAGGGATTTGTTGTCCCTGGCTGTGGGCCAAATCCTCAAGTCTTTACTTAGGTTCTGCCCTGTCAAAACCACCACTCACTCTGGTGTAAAGCAGGAGTAACCCCATTAACATGAATGGGCCTGATTCTCTAGGGCTTGAGATCGTGTGTCACCACTTCTCGCTGTGCCAAGTGGGTAGAAATCGCTACTGTTCTGATTCTGAGCTCAGAATTGGGCTCAACAGAATCACAAAGGAATGAAACCTGGTGAGGGGATGAGTCGGGCCCACTGACTTGGTAAGGACTGAGCAAAGGCTCCAGGATTTGACCCTAGAGCGCACCACTGTGTAGTGTGTAGCAGTGAAAGACTCTGGTTTGGGGAGTACATAGGTGTGGATGGGCTTACAGTATTTGCACTGCACATGGAGTTTTTCTTTCTATACTGAGTGAGATACAAATCTGTGCCCTTTGCAGCTTGTGTTTACCTTCCCTTCCCACTCCCAGCTGGGGGGAAATGGGCTCCATTCCAGGAGCAGTAGCTGTTGCCAGTACCTGTACTGGAAGGTTTGTTAAAAATGCTGTTGATTTATCTGTGAATGGGCTAAAGGTTTCCTGGTTTAAAATGAGCCAGTGGTGTGTCTCAGTGGTGTAAGCTTTATAAAGGGAATTCTAGTTGTGCCTATAACCTGTCCCCCCTGCCCCCAACAACCCGGCTTTGGTATGGTATGTGAGAATCAAATGGGCGATTTCATGTTAGTACTCTGGTCTTTTTGTTATGGATAAAATTTTCTAAAGGACCTACGGGATTCAGGAGCCCAAGTCCCATTTGCAAAAGTGACTTTTGAAAGGTTTCTAGAGGCCTAAAGATGCAGTTAGGTGTTTGGGGGGATTTCAGTGGGAGTTCAGTGCCTGGGTGCTTTTGAAAATTCCACTAAGCACCTACCTGTCTCTTTAGGTGCCTGAATCCCTTTCAAAACCTGGCCACGAGTCACTTTTGAAACTGTGACCTAGGGCCCCAAGTTACTTAGGTGTTTTTGATTAATTTACCCTATGACACATTTAGGTGGATAAGGCGGGGAAGGCGTTGGGGGAAGGGGCATGATCCTGCAGTCCCTACTTGTAGGTGTCATCCTTACTAATACAAGACGGCTTGCATGAGGAAGGATTGGACTTGTGGGTAAGGGAACCCATTTTCCCGTTTGATTCTCCCCGAGGAGCCTCTCTCCTCTCCCGCTTTGTATCCACCTTTGGTGACTAGGCCGTTGCTGTGAGTAAAGTATATGTCCTGGCAGCTGCAGTGAATCATAGCTTGGATACTGGGTGGAGACGTGGTTCCCGGTTGTCCTTACCACATCTATGAAGTAACCTTTCTTCTTGTTCTGACATGCTATCCTGGGATCTGACAGCCAGAGTCTATTTTTGAAGTTAGAGGTTTCCGGTTAGCATCCCGAAGTCCCAACCCCCTTCTCCTGCTCCCCTTTTCCACCATTGACTTCAAAGGGTTCAGAGCCAGTCTGAATTTAACCCCTTTTCTGTTATCCTGCAGTCAGCAGGTTCTTTCCCCACTCTTCCTTTATCTAAAACCTCCCAAATCTCAATACCATTCACACACTCAATAGCATTCCTCCTGGGGACTGGTTGCAACAAAGACAAAATATGTGGCCTGGAATGTGCTGTGGAATATATTTCTCTTTTGATGCATAGGGCCTGGCAGACACTCAAAGGACTAAAGGCTAGGATGCTTTGGTGAATAATCCCTATTGCTTATTTTATTGGGGTACCAAATTCTGAGTCATCCAGGGTACTCTTTGAGGAACAGTCAGCTTTGTTGCAGGCATATAGGATCAGATTTCTAATAGAGCTCAAATCCCATCTAGGCACCTAAGTGAAGAGGTCACACTTTCAAAAGTGCCTAACACCTCCCATTGGAACCAATGGGAACTGCTGGGTGCTGAGTAATCTCACACAACTGCACATGGTCTTATTTATAGATGTCTAATACTCCTTTGAATTTAACTAAGCTTTTGTCTTTGGTATCTTGTGGCAGAGAGTTCCACAGGTAATTATACATTTCATTAAAATAATCAGATTCTCTTGTTTTTGTTACTCCTGGCTGAACCACAGAAGATTTGGAGTTTAGAATTGGTCTGGATAAACCAAATTTTGGCTCCTTCTCTGAATCTATGGGGTCTTCAAAATTGCTCTGGAAAAGTCATGAGAACAGCCTTTCTTGTGAGATTTTTAGCATTCTGACTCATGTGTGGAACCAAGGGTCTTGGTTCTTCTCTCACCTACTTGGATGTAAATCTGGAGTAACTCCATTGAAGTCAATGGAGTTAAACAAGTGTGAAGACCAATATAAATGAGAGCAGACTCAGACCCTAGAAGTGAGAGGGAAACTTCTTTCAGAACCTTGACAATTTTTGCTTCAAATTTGGGTCTAGAAATGTTCCAAGATTTGAGTGGGGTGGAGGGATTGGTTTTACGTTTGTTAACCATTCCATCTGTTCCTAGTCTTTGTATGAAAGATCAAGGCAAAATCCAAACCCCAGGCTCTTGTATTTTCCCCACTCATTGATTTGGACTCTGACATTTCCCTTCCACTGCTCTGGATGACTAACCTTCTTAGGGCTTAGTTACTGCAGCCATGTGTGACCAAGGATGTTTTATTTGCTGTTTCTGTTACTGTCATAGGCTTTCCCAGGCACTGAAGGTAGCAGGAGCTGCAGAGACAGCATTTTCTAATTTATTGTGTTGCTGGAAAAAATGACACACTCCCCAGATCAGACAGAAGCTAATAAAACTGTCCAGAGTATTGTGAGTCCGTGGACTGCTCTTGTCTGTGGGAAGTGGCATGGGTTCCAGCTGGCTGCTTTGGGTAACCAAAAATCAGTTATCGAGTTTCACAACCCCCTCTCTGCTATTCTGTCTGATCACTGAGAGAGTGGATTGTTAACACCTGCTTCATCCATTCACAGAGTGAACTTCTGCAGACCCAAGCAGAGTACGACTGGAAACTGAAGTCTGCTGAAAACGCAATTGTCAAGTTGCAGAATAATACACAGTCTATAGTGGTAAGGACAGAACTTGGGTTATTTCTCCTCCTCAGATTAAATTGAACCCATAATAATGGCATGAAAATGGATGTATGATATTTAATGGGAGCCTGGATAATGGTCTTATGCTCCTGTATGTATGACGTGTATGCAGCCTCCATGTCTCTGTCATCCGCAGACATCTCCATGCCTGTTCCATGCCGCTGGCCAGCTCTCCCCTCTCTGGTCACAAGCTGCTACTCATGTTCCATTAAAAACCCTGAGAAGCAGGACAATAACATGCCAATGGGGCAGGTTGGATGGAAGGGTGGGTAGGACACTCACCCAAGACATGGGTTCAATTCCCCGCTCTGCCACAGTCTTCCTGTGTGACCTTGGGCAAATCACTTAGTCTCCCTCTGGCTCTACTTCCCACCTGTACAATAGGGAGAATTGCACTGCCCTGCCTCTCAGGTGTTGTGAGGAGCAATATGTTAAAAATTGTGAGGTGCTCAGACATGATAGTAATGGGGCCAGATATCTACCTCAGATAGAGAGATTTACACCACTGAGAATTGAGCCCACTAACTATTACATAAAAAACAGCTTGACACCAAAGATTGAACTGGGAGCTCAGAGAGCTGCAATAGCTCAACTAAAGCTCCCTACATGGGGCTGTAACTAACACATTTCCTCTGTGTATTGCACACAGAAGGGGACCTGTAACAAACATTCACCTGGCAGTTACGCTGAGATACTGAATTCCAAATTCTTTGGACAAACTCAGATCACATCTCAACGTCACAGCTCAAACTCACCTCCAGCCTTGAAGGGCAGTTCTACCCTGAAAAATGACTATAAAAAGACAGTGGGGTCCTAGCCTGGGTAGAATCACGACGTCCAACAGCCCTGTGACAATTAAATGCACCACTGTCACAAGCTGAAAAACTCCACCGAATTTCAGGCTTGTTTTGAACTGAGGGGGAGATTTTTGGGCTGCTTTGCCTTTGATCTGAATGGGTTTGCTCATCTCGTGAGGGAACACTTGCAAGTGCCAAAAGATTTAGTATTCCAGGGCAGGATCAGCTTTGTGCCGGCTTCTGTTGTGGAGAATCCACCCAGAACCGTTGTTTGATGATACAATCCAGCTGCCTGTGTGAGGCATCTTTGGTGAGTCACATCTCCACAGGGCTTCCAAAGACCAGTGTCATGTTTAAACGGTTAGAAAAGGTGACTAATCATATGAATTGTTACCCTGTTGAAATTGTCCTGTGCTGGTGCCGTAATACTCACGTAAACCCACAGACTTCACTCCATGGGACAGCCTCCACAGCTGCTTCCCCGGATAGCACTGCTCTGATGTTTCTTTTCTGCATGACAATTCATGGTAATTCCAGGACCAATCCTCAGGACATGGCTGATGAGATATGAAGCCCTTCGTTTCTAGGTGGCTGCTTCAAATCTAGAGGAAAGTTGTTACCTCCTGTTAGCCTCTGTGAGATAATTTGCTGGTCTCAGTCCAGTTTCTATTTCTGGATGAATTTTCAGATCAACCTGCCACTGCCACTGGCTCTGACTCACCTCTTTGTAGGCAGTCTGAGCAGAAATGGGAGTTAGGTGCTTAAATACTTGGAGGATCTGGTCCTCAACTCTGATAATCTGGGAGAATGAGGGTTTTTTGTTTGATTTACAAGGAAGTGTGGAGTGGATCCAAGTCAGCCTGGTTGTAGCCATCTTGCTAGAAAGATCCCGTAACCTCTTTTGAGTAGAAATCAGGGCAGAATTTTACCCTGTGATTCATTGAAGTTCTGCCTTATTTCCATTTCCAGCAGCAGGGCTCCAGCCCCAGAGCAGGTGGGGCTGCATCCTCTGTGCTTGTGCCATACAATACCTGTCCTACTTCAAGAATGAGAAGGGATCTTGTTTGTTTTCTCACTGTGTTACCTTTTCAGTTATCCATTGGAAGTGCTTCCATGTCTGTTTCTGTGTGTATTGTGCTTTGTCACATGGGAAGCTCATTGTGGGAACAGAGGTATTCCGCCTGTGGATTTTCTCCCCTCTCTGTTGGTACTTCGAGAGCGCCCCCCGCCCCCAACTCCCCATCCTCCACAGCAAGTCTCAATGCTTTGCAACTTGGCCACCAGCCTTATAAATAGGCTTGGCAGAATTTTATTTTTATTTTATAGTTTCAGCCGACTGTGTTCATATTTATTTTTAAGCATTTTTATTTTTTTATTCATTTAAACGTTTACAGTTGTGGGAAGTTATGGGGGTGTCAGTCAATGGGGAGGGTCAAACAATAATTATTTCATGGCAGTGGATGTTGAGATTCAAAAAATGAAAGCTTGATAACCTTTACAACACAAATTGTCAGCATCACATGTCAAAATAGCCAAAGTCACTATCCTCAAATCAAACTCTGCCAAGTGCTCAGGCAGCATGTTTCTTCCTGTGCCTGTCTGTGAATTTTGATTATTGTTGATGGAAATATTTTTTTCGCCGGTTTGGGTGTGTACGGCGAAATTGATCTTTACTGACACCTACCAATAAAAATCTAATCCTTCCATGCTGACTTATAAAGAAATGACGGGGATTAACTGGGGTGTCAGCCCTGTGCCTTACTCATTCAGAAGGCTTGCTGTTGGGTTGTTGGTGTCAAACCCCCCCATAGCCAGGAGCTGAGCTAGCTGGTGGTCTTATGTATGGGCAATGCATAACTGGTTCAGGCCTATGGTCCACTGTGATCTAACCCCATAACACAATGAAGGGGAAGACACAGTGCTACATGGGCATGCTTCCTTCGTCCTTCCAATTCTCTGTTCTGAAAAGAAATGTCATCCCCTTCCTGGGTCAGCTCGCCACCTGCTGCAACTTTGATTGGGATTACAGGTTGCCCTTTTAACAGCATCCAGTGGTTCCACAGGTCGAGTTCACTTAACCCTTCTGTCACAGACAGGGATTTCCCTGGCTATGACCCTCAGTCAGTCAAAACCCAATGCCCTTAACTGCTCTCAGGGTGTGTGTATGTGCATGTGTGGAGGTGTGTTGGGGCATAAGGGAAGAGACCAGGATCTGCTGGAAATGGGGCCGTGGGTTCCAGTCCCTTGGGTTCCAGTCCCTTGGTTTGGATTCACTGATTAGCTGTTGCTGCCACTGCCTTTGTGCTACAGAGGCATCTCCACAGTGATTAGAAAATGTTGTTTGCCACATCCTGATGCATTTGCCAGGAAGGTGCAATGGTGACACAGCGAGGCTGGTTGGAAAAGGCAACAGTGGTGGCTTTTGTCCCTGTAGAGTTCTATCTCCGAAGTGAAGAGCCTGGTGTCCAGGCAGTTTGGGGAGCTTTTGGAAGCCGTCAAGATGGCCCATTCGGATGTACTGGCATTTCTAGAGGAGAAGGAGCGTGTGGCGGTGAATCAAGCCAACGGGATAAAGATCCATCTGGAGCACAAGCGTGCTGCCATGGAAGAGAATAAACTCAGGCTGGAGAAGATGGCCCTCTACACCAGTGACATCCTGTTCCTTAAGGTACCATGATGGACAAGGTCTTTCCATTATAAAGACCCGGGGGATGGTGTGTTTGTAGATTAGTGTCTGGTTTGAGGTGTTCAGGTCAAGTGTGCAGTACGATCAGACTGCATTGCGCCATTTTATAATTGAAAAATGGTGCCAGGCCTTCTTAGAACATCTCCTGTAATCTGAAATGGAGATTCTGACACCAAATTCAGAACTGATTGGCCCTCCTTAGGCTGTGGAGTGTAAGATTGGGATTGTCAAAAGCGCCTCCCAGCCCTAAAGTGCTCTGAAATCTTCTAGGAGGAGAGAGAAGGAGAGATTTTTTTCACCTTTGCTTTTAAAGAAGGAAAATGTTTCAGACGTCTAAAGGCCACCTTGTTTGAATCTAAACTGTGCAAAGCTCCTGGGTGAACATGATAGAACTTTTCCCTACACCTTTATCTCTAGAAGTTGCTAAGACTTCTCTTCATTCTCCCTGGAACTGGCTGAGATACATTATTAGCCTACAGCCAACAACATTGTCATTTCACTATAAATGCTGGGTGTGTTGTTTCCTTCATTATTTTATGACCATGGTTGTCTTTTTCTAATGCCCTCAGAGTACAGGGAAGCTTGTAGTGAAGTCCAGAGATTGCTGTTCCTTGGCTTTAGCTTTACAGTCATGAAGTTTATCTGGTGAACTTCATATTCAGCTGATCTTAAATATCTCCCATAATATAGGTTCCTGTATCAGCTGAGTTTAAGTTCTTCAGGGCTGCAATGGAATGGAAAGGGTCAGAGTCTGCTCCCACTAAAGTCAGTTGGGATTTTGCTAGTAACTTTATGGTGAGATGGATCTGGTACAAAATCAGCCAAATATATGAGGAAAATGAGCAAAAATAGAATTGTTTTTTTGGCAGGAATATTGTGAGCTCAAGAAGAACACGGGGGATGACGCGCTTCCCAGTGTTTATATTGGACTCAAAGATAAACTGTCAGGGATCAGAAGGGTCATCTCAGAGTCAACAGAACACTTGCTACAGCTTGTACAAACCACCTATAAGGAAAAGCTCCAGGAGTTTGCAAAGGAAGGTGAGTCTCACCCTCTGCCTTGCAGCTGTTTAAATGCACATTTGCAGAGTGTGGGTATGTGGGTGTGTATGAACACTTTAGTTCTGTCACCAGATGGCAAAAGTGAGGCCCTGATAAAATGCATGTTTCCTGGGCCCCCAGGAATTGACAATCCCAAGGTCACAGTGGCAGAGTCAGGAATAGAACCCACCAGACGATCCTTCCTGTCTGCAATGAGATCATCATGCTGGATTTGCAACATCACACACTGATTCCTATGGTAACAGATTGTGATGTAGAGCTTGTGATTTTACTGGATGTCCAAGCATGAGGGAAATGTGGGTTGATTAAGGGGTATGCGTGTTGGGGGTGATGTTTCTATTTAAGCACAATACTGTGATTAGAAAAGAGAGCAAGCAGAATGTATAAACCTTCCAGGTATTTCCCCCTCCCCTCACTATATTTAACTTTGTCCCAGTCTTTCTTTCAAATGATCAACCCACCGCAATCAGCAGTTAATGATTTACTATGTGAAAAGGCCTGGATATTACCTAGGTTGCATCCTAACACCTTTTAAGTCCACAATAGAAATCTGATAAGCAATATGAGTCTGACAGGATCTAGCTGAATTCCTCACCCTCCCATGCATTAACGTTATCAGCTGGCGCTCGTCAATTACACTTGTTTATATGTAGTCACTCCTGTTTTCCCCAGCAAAGCAAAGGCTATTAGGTGCTAGTGCTTTATGGAGGCCACAGCATCAATCCTGCCTTGCTGGCAGTTTTGACTAGGGTGACCAGATGTTCTGATTTTATAGGGACAGTCCCGATTTTGGGGTCTTTTTCTTATATAGGCTCCTATTACTTCCCACCCCCGTCCCGATTTTTCACACTTGCTGTCTGGTCACCCTAGTCTTGACACAAAGTCAGGTATGAGCTGGAGGTGACAGCAAGGAAACCAGGCTCTTTCCCAGTGTGAATCAACTCCGCCACCTGGGGACTGAAGTTATTTCCTTGAGAAACATACGGACAGGGAGGGAGCTGTGGAATCCATGGTGATTTAGCAGGTTTTAACTCCATATGAGTTGTGGCATTTATAGCAAATGTGGTTGGGTTTTTTTCTGGAATAAACGAGTACTGCAATTTAATAATAATAATACGCTGTCCATCCAGGGATCTCCAAAAGCTCTATAAACATTGTCCACAATTATCCTCCATGAGTTGGCTGTTTGGTGACACTCCGGCAGTGCAAAGCAGCCAGAAAGGCAGCTTAACCAGTCACATGGGGATTCCCTTCATACCAGTGGCATAGGGCTGGTGACGCCCATCCTAGCCCCAGCATAGAAATTTACCTTTGTCATCTCAAGCTATTGCTTCTCCCATTCCCCCGTGATTTCAGTCCTGCCCTTTAGTGGGTACAATGTGATAGCTGTTGCTGATTTCTTATAGTCTCACCTCTCCTGTTTTCTATCTTGCTGTTTATTGACTCTCCCTGAATGAAGGACTTTACTTTTATTGGGACTGACCTGCAGCCCTCACTGCTCTCAACTCCACCTGTTGCTTTGCAGTTTGATTCTGTTCTCCTCTGGGTTTGCTCTCCCTCCCATTTCTCCACGCTTGAATATGATTGGCTTTATGCCAGAGAAACACCAAGCAAGGAAGGACATGAAGCAGCTGCCTAGGGTACAGAGTGGGTCTTGTGTTTTGAGTTTAGCTGATCAGAGAAACATCACGAAGCCCTAAAAATGTCCTGGACTGTGCTACACCAGCCAAGAGTGCCCTTCCTAGGGTGGTGTGCAGCAGGAACTGTGAGGCTGTAGCACTCTGCTGTACATGCGCCTGCACAAATACAATCAAGCACCAGGCATTGTCCATTGCACTGAGTAAGTCTCAGCCGCACCTCACCCCTACTCCCTAACACTTGAGTGCAAGAGGCAAGGCAGGCACCAAGACTAGGCATGTCTGAAGAGATGTGGGGTTAAGTGCAGCCCTTTTCATGCGTTTGAGGCAGTAAGCTACCCAATCAGCTCTTCTACTGCCTTTAGGCTGGAGTAACTTGCCAGGAGTATTCCCTAGCCATAGTTGAGACAGATGTAGCTCTGCAAGCCACCTAGAAGGTCTCGGCAGGTGACATTTTGTGCTTGACTCGTCTACATCATGTTTCCCCTTATTGTTTACACAAAGTCCCAGGAGGCCAGGATTCAGCGGGCCTCATCCTGATCTCACTCACGCCAGCTTCACACTGATGATATTATTGATTGTCATTTGTGTTACAGCAGTGCAGTGGTTTTCAACCTGTGGCCTGTGGACCTCGGGGATCAGGCTGTCTAAGATTTCCAAAGGGGTCCGCACCTCCATTTGAAAATGTTTAGGGGTCTGCAAATGAAAACCACTGCAGTAGTGCCTAGAAGCTCCATTCCAGGTCCTGTTCTGGTAGGGGCTGTTCCACTGCTCTGACCCCAAAGTGCAGAGAGTCGAAGGATGGAGTAAGCAGTGAGAGATCAGAATCGGGCCCAATGTTTGTGTGTGCTCACGAAACTATTTGTTCAAATTAAATGTCCGTGGAACCAGACTGCTGGTTCTTAATCCTGATAACAATGTAATAGAACAGGTCTTCACACAACGCGCAGTCCACCTGTGGAACTCATTGCCAGGGGATGTTGTGAAGGCCAAAAGTATGACTGGACTCAAAAAAGAATGAAATAGCCATTGATGGGCCGATCCTCCATGAAGTTATTAGCCAAGATAGTCAGGGACACAACACCATGCTCTGGGTGTCCCTAAACCTCTGACTGCCAGAAGCTGGGACTGGATGAGGGGCATGGATCACTTGCTAATTCCCCTGTTCTGTTCACTCCCTCTGAAACATCTGACACCAGCCACTGCTGGAAGACAGGAAACTGGGCTAGAAGGACCATTGGTTTGCCCCAGTGTGGCCATTCTTATATTCTATCCCTCTGTCAGACAGCAATGGCATGGAGCATATGCTCCATTCCCCTATGCTATTGGTATCCCACCTCGAACAAACTCACAGGGTTAGTTCTGGGAATGCTAATTGTCTTTTTGTTGTTGAAGAGGACTGTGGGATCAAAACGATGGTGTCTGCAATTGTACCATCCAGGCACCGCATATCGGCTCCAGATCCAGAGACTAGGAGTGACTTTCTCAAGTGTAAGTATTGGAATTAATGACTCTAAAGCAGATGAGGCTCTGGGGGAGAGGGGAATGGGAGTTTGGAAGAAGTTTCTAGAGAGTGATCTGGTTATGTAGTTAATCTTGGATTATCTGTACCTTAGTTGTCTTAATTGTTATCGGCTGAAACATGAGCATGGCCATAGCTTCTTTCAATCCCGGTGAAAATCGCCTGGGCTATACAAAGGTATTCAGTTGCCCAGTGATGCTCAGGTAATGGAGTGTGTATAGTAGTGGAGTAGGATCCCTAGCTCATATCTTGGGCTAACCAACATGGAGAGTGCCCACTGGAGAAGCCATGTTAGCCATTTCAGTAACAATTTTCTTTTCTATTTAGACTCATGCCCGTTAACGTTTGACTCAGTCACAGCCCACAGATATCTCAGGCTCTTGGAGGACAACCACAAAGTGACTAACACCACACCCTGGGAACACTCCTACCCAGATCACCCTGAAAGATTTGAGCACTGGCGCCAGGTGCTGTCAAACAACAGCTTGTACATGGGTCGCTACTACTTTGAGGCTGAAATAAGCGGAGCCGGCATTTACATTGGTATGACGTACAAAAGCATTGACCGGAAGGGGTCAGAAAGCAACAGCTGCATCTCGGGGAATAACTTCTCCTGGAGCATCCAGTGGCATGGCAAGGGGTTCTCTGCATGGCACAGTGATGTGGAGACGCCACTGAAAACAGACACGTTCAATAGGATAGGGGTCTATCTGGACTACCCCAAGGGCACTTTGTCCTTCTATGGTGTCACCTTGGACACCATGACTCTGATACACAAGTTTGAGTGTGAATTTGCTGAGCCGCTCTACCCTGCTTTCTGGCTTTCGAAGAAAGAAAACTCCATCAGAATAATCAAAGCAGGGGATGCTGATGAGAAGACTCCTGCCTCTTCTGCTTCCTCAGAGGAAGCTGCTCCTTCCAACACATGTTTAGTGTCTGAGGTGGAAGCATTGGCCAGTACTTAGGTTGTAGATCAATATTAGTATTGGGGCAGCAGAGACAGCAAGGGGATACATGCTACTGGGGTTTTAATAAGAGGGTCCATAAACTAAGCTGGTTCTCAGCTTCCTATGCCTTAGAGATGGAAAAGTCCTTTTAGGTCATGTAATCCAACTCCGAGGGTCAGTGCAGATTGTTTCCTGCTATATATTCTTGAATGCTTTGTTCAGTAGGATTTTACCTTATTTCAACATGATGGGTATTCCTCCAGTTCCCTTAGGAAATTTTTCCAGCTTCAAGGGACCTGATTCTGCACTCGCTTACAGTGGCATAAACCAGGTGTAACTCTATGGAAGTTGGCCTTGGGGCCAAATCTGCAGGTCGTGTAGCTCTGCATAACTCTGTTGAACTCAATGAAGCTATGATGATTGATCCCAGCTGGAGATCTAGAGTGGAGTTACACCGGTGTACAACCTGTGTGAGAGGAGGAGCAGGCACTAATAGGTGAAGATCTCACTGTAAGGAAAATATTCCTAATGTTCAGCCTACATTTCTTTTGCTCAGTTTCATTCTGTTACACCTGGTCTGATTGGAGGCAGAGTAGGTCAGTGGACAGGCAGGCTGGTCCAGCAGCTAGGGTGTTATCATGGGTGTGGGGGGACCAGTGTTCACTTGCCTACACCACCACAGTCTCCTTGTGTGATGCTGGGCAAGTCGCTCAGTCTCTCTGTGTCTCAGTTCCCCGCCTGTACAATGGGGATAATAGCCTTGCCCTGCCTCTCAGGGGTGTTGTTAGGATAAACACACAAAAGATGATGAGATGCTCAGAGACTACAGTGATGAGTGCTTAAGCACCTTAGGTAGAACACTGGACTGGCAGGGAGGAGTTCTGTTCCTGAGTGGATGGGTGACCTTGGGCATCTTCATCTTTGTGCCTACATTAATTGATCTGTAAAATGGGGATAAAGATGCTTGCCCACCATTGTTAAGGGGGGGGCAGTGCTGCAGTGCACATTGCTATATAACTCAAGTCTTCCCTACCTAATCTAGCCTTCTACTGAAACCACCTTTCTCTTTTTACACTTCAGCCCATCACCGCCCGCCCCGAACACATGTGCGCTGCCTTCCTATTTCATACTGCATCTAATCCAAACTCTGTCTTTGCCTTCATGCCTTTAAATAATCCTATTCCTGTCTAAATCTCTGAATTTCTAACCCCCACCCTTCTACTCCCTATCCTGTCTTTTCCTTGCTCCTTTTCTCTCTGTCTCGCTGGCAGCTTTGTACCTTCGGTCATGCTCTCTCCTACATTTGGAACAAATCTCCACTTCCTGTCCTTCAAATACTTCCTCCTAACAATACTTGAAACCCTCTTCTTCCTGAAACCTTGTTGTCCTCATTAAAAATCTCTCCACCTGAACTGTTGTCCTGTCTTTATTCTATTGGTGAGTGTAAGCACCCTGTGTTTGCAGGGTGCCATGCAAGTGTATGGTGCTTTATACACAGTAATCCCAGAACTCCCTTAGAATGCCACTACTTCAATAAGGCTGCACCAGTACACAGGCCAGCACCATGATGTGTTTTGCTCCATGAACCTGATACTGTATGAAGCCCTGTGTGATGGGGTGTGTACCCCACACAGGTAATGAAAGGATTAACAGGAGCCTGAGCCCAATTATTCCACTGGGTGGCAACTGAGTGGGTGGTAGGCCTCGTTGGTGAGCAAGCCCAGCTGGCAGGGAGCTGGGTCTTCATAAAGGAAGGAGCTCAGGGTAGTGGGAAAGAGACCAGGGAGGTGACTCAGCAGAGGGGTAGCTGGATATTTCCTCTCTTGGGCTAAAGGCAGAAAGAGGCCTGGGGCTAGAATTAGAGAGTTCTGAGTCAGGAGGAAGCCTGGGTATCTGGGGGCAGGTTGTTCTGAGCCAGAAGGAAGCTGGAGGCAGTGAAGCCTAAGGCATATCTGGGACTGGAGTGTGAAGGGCTGCAGGGGATGAGGGAAGAATTCTCCAGCCACTCTCTGGGCCCTAGAGAGGAGAGAGTGCTGTGGGAAACAGGGAGGCCTGCAGGGCAAGGAGGAAGATCAAGGAGGGAAGATACCTAGAAGATAGAGGATTGGGGCAAGCTCCTGCGGTTGATCCTGACACAAGGGCAAGAACCAGGACTCTAGGGGAAAGCCCTGGGAGGTTGTTGCTTGTTCCAAAGAGCCCAGGAACAGGCTGGCGAAAAAGACCCAAAGAAAAGCTAATGGTAGGAAGGAGTCCTGAGAGACGGCAGCAAGTGTTTGATGGAGCAGACCTTGGCCGCTTGTCCTAGGGTCCCTGGACTGGAACCCACCGTGGGACTGGATTCCCCTACCAGCTAGTGGGAGGGTGGGGTGATTCCCCTCTGATGTAGGGGGAATAAGGATAGGTCAGAGCCTGGAGAGAAGTATGTCCAAACCACTGGGCAAGAGTCAGGAGCCAGAGACCTGACAAGGAATTATTTGTTGGACTCTATTAGCCCAGAAGAGGTGAGACTAACCGTGACCATGCTGCAGTGCTGAGTTACGAGAAGAGGAGGACCATTTGTGGGGACACTACAGAGCTGCTCTCCCATGCCCAGCTGTGAAGGGCAGCCCCAGCGGTGAGTCCACTGTTGCACACATGCTGATATAGACAAAGCCATTTTACAAGACACACCCTCCCTCCACTAATGCTAGTGAACCTAAGGCACAGTGCTCCCACATATGCCGTGATACCATCTGAGTTGGCCTTCCAGCAGCAAGCTGTAAGACTGCCTTTGATCTCCCTTCCTGTCCTGCCCCTATTCCAGACAAAGGGGTGGGGGAGAGGTCAGGTCTATACAGGGATATTGGGGTGTAATTGTAAATTAGGGGAAATGTGGGGTTTCCTTATTCTGCCAATTACAAACCTTCAAAAATCAGGAGTCTGGCTTAAAAAAAAAATCATGTTTTTAAAGTTGGGTTCTTTTCATTTACCTCCTGGTTTCTGAATGCTTCAGGTACAGTTGCTTCACATCTTCAAGCTTTGCTCTGCTAACCACAGGGCTAGACGCTTCTTTATTTGTATATGAAAGCTGAGGCTTTCATGCAAATCATGCTTCCAGTAGCTGGGGCTTTAAGAGAAACATTAAAAATCACAAGAGTCACAATGAAATCACGAGAGTTGGCAATACTGGCTTCCGCAGGTGGAGCCTAGGACGTGCCCCGGCCAGGACCATGGCAAAGAGGAAGCCATCTTGATTTCTCTAGGGGGGGCCTCGCACTCAGCACAAAGTAACTTGCCCCACGTAGCATAGGGGCACGAATGGTAAATACCACACTACCTGTCTCTGGTGGGGTGAGCACCCATGGCCTTACAGTCCCCTGCCAGTGAAGCATTCACCGCACAGTGCGAGGAACAAAGGGCCTGCATATAAAAACCAAGGTACGAGCTCTGGAAATACAGAGACTGAGAGAGGTTGGTTCCTGGGATAAACACCACTGAACAGAGAGAGTTTTGAAGATGACTCACATCCTGGGTTGAGATTTATTTCTTAATCCCCTCCTGTTGAGGGCCTGGATATTCCAGGTGACTGTAGTGGAATCTTTAACCTTCCTCTCCTAGGCTGCAAGCCTGAATCTAGTGACTGCTTGGTGGTCTATGGGGGGAGATGAGTGTCTGGGTCTCTGTACTATCCCTATGGGCAAGTGTCCATTTCACAAAGCCAGCACTACATCCTGGTTGACAGGCCAGGACTGAATGAAACTGGAGTGCTGAACTACCTGTTCTCACAGCTCAAGCAGTGGTCCTTGCAGCTGTAGCTGGAGGCAGAAAGAGAGCCAGTGCAGATGAGACTTGTACTAAACTTCCTCTGCTGCACCTGTTCTTTAGATAGGGGTCTTGGGACCCCCAGACCTAGGGGATCAATCCAGTGCTTGGAGTCTGGGAGCAGAAAGGCTGCCCTCACCTCTCAAACTCCTGTACCAAGTGCAGCTCAGCAGAAGCAAGGCTTGGGGTTGATGGAGTGATGATGGTGCAAAGGAGGGGAGAATCCAGAAGCAGCACAAAGAAGTGAATTTGATGTGCAGCGGGAATTGGAGAGGTTAAAAAGCAGGGGGAGAAGGTTTTGGGTGAGCAGAGTGGGTGGGTGGGGAAACTGGGAGCAGAGGAAATAAAAGAGAAAAGGAGATTGGAACAGAGTGAAAATGTGGGGAAGGAAATACAAGAGAATTTCAAAGGGAAAAGGATCCAAGTGATAAAATCATAACCTGCTGGATACGTAGATCTTGGAAAGCAGTATAAATAAACAATAAACGCAAGGATGATAGAAAAGGCTGGTGAGGGAAAAGGAAAGCCTACCCCTTGCCCCAGGGAAATGACAAACAAGGGCAGGGAGTGCAAAGGAGAGCCTGACTAATAAGGGAAGAGCGGAGAGTGGAAAAGAGGAATTAGAATGAAATTGGTGCCACAAGAGGGCACTCTTCTCCCACAGCAAAGCTGCCATTGCTGCTGTGGGAACAAGTAAGTTACTGTGTGGATTAAAAATAAATAAATAAATCCACCAGAAAGCCTGTGACTGTGGAAGAAATTTGTATGGAAGTGCTTCCTAGTACTGGGTCAGTGAGTTTGCCTGTGGAGGCCGAGGTTCCTATCTGGGTCACATTCCCACATGAAAAGCAGGCCTCCTGCGAGTTATGGGGTATCACAGCACATCAAGGAAAAAAGGTAGTAAACTTTGATACCACTGGGGATTCCTGCTCATTAGAGGAGCAGGGCCTGGAGAGGAAGTGAAGTACTGTAGATGCATCCGCAGAGTGGCGTGGAAGCTCAGGGCTAGCATATCAGGAGGTGGGGCATGTCACAAGTAAGGTGCTTCAGCAGAGCTGGGCGGGCCCCCAGAATGGGACTATCAGGGGTGCTGCAGGTCAGGATTGAGAAGCACTGGCAGAGTGGTGGAGGGAAGCCCAGAAAAAGAATTGTTTTATTTGTATGCTGTTCCCATTGAATGAAATACGTTCATGTCCCACCAGGAGGTTGCTGCACCATCAGACCAGTGATGGTAATACTGTACATTTGCAATACTGAAGGGCCTGATGCTGCAGTCCTTGGAGTCCCTGCAAGACCCCCTGGGGCCAAATGTATCTGTGGAGTCACGCCAAGGCTGAACGTGGGCCATATTGACTCTGTTGTGAGGGCTACCTCAGCAGGAAGCTTAGGTGCTGTCTCCAGTAATGGAATAAGACAACCAGGTCAAAGTGCCACATGAAAACCACACTGTTTATCATTTGCTTTGTGCCTCCCTCCCTCTTCAAAGCGTCCAGTTCTTGCTGGCGTTTTCTCCATTTCTGTCAGATTTTTCATTAACAAAAGAGCTTCATTTTAGCAGAAATAGATTGTGTGTGTGTGTGTGTGTGGGGGGGGGGATCACGGCATTTATAATCAGAGGGGTAGCCGTGTTAGTCTGGATCTGTAAAAAGCAACAGAGTCTCCTGTGGCACCTTTAAGACTAATAGATGTATTGGAGCATAAGCTTTCGTGGGTGAATGCCCACTTCGTCAGATGCATCTGAAGTGGGCATTCGCCCACAAAAGCTTATGCTCCAATACATCTGTTAGTCTTAAAGGTGCCACAGGGCTCTCTGTGGCATTTATAATGAGGCCCCTCACCTCATCACGCAGCTCCACAGCAAAGCAACAGCTGGGTTGTCCTGCTGTGACTTTACTTCACTCCTTGCCCAGGGAGTGCAGAGGCATTTGAGAACTAGGGGAGAGGAAGGAAGGATGAACAAAGAGCATGAAAGGAGGAGGCAGGGGCAAGGAAAGCAGGAAGAAATGAAGGCTGGATTCTTCTCTTTTGTGTTGGTTGCACAGGGGCTATAATTGCTGTCAGAGAGAACTGAGGGCATATTCATTAAATAAAACCATCTCCAAGGCATACTCAGCACCAGCCCAGTGATCAGGCAACGTTGCTGCCATGCAGAGGGTCAGAGGCTGGATACCCACTCTCTGGGGTGGCAGGTCTGTGGAGTTAACATGTTTCCTTCCTCAGGAATCGAGCATTTTATGTCACACCCCAGCAGTCCTCTTTGGCTGCACTAGCAGAGTTAGTGGGCACAGAAGGGATCAGCCCTACAGGATCGGGGAGAGGGAATTGCATAGAAACCTTCCTCCTACAACAACAGAAAAAGGTCTTGAAATGCTCCTGGGAAGGGAAAACCCTTCACAGAAAGATGGAGAGAAAACAGCCTACTAATGTGACTTGATAAAGGCAGCAAGGCTGGGAACTAGAAGGGAGCACTTCAAAGTCAGTGATGGAGATAAGCAGGTCTCAGATTTCTGGGGATAACCCAGTTGCCTCTCTCGATGTGGGGGGAACATGGGCTATGCATTGCCCAATTTGTCAGGTGGATATCATGAAGGCCACTCCTGGAGATCTGATACCAGACTAGATAGACCAATATAAATCTTCATGCTTCAGGTCATAAGCAAACCATTAAATCCCTGGGGTCAGGAAGAAAATTCCCCTGGGCTCGGGTTATTTCATCAGTGCCTTAGGCAGGGTTCTTACACCTTCCTCTGAAGACGCAGGTAGTGGGTACTGTTGGAGACAGAATACTGAACTAGATGGGCCATTGATCCAGTTGGGCAAGTCCTATGCAGCTGTCTGACCTGGTGAGGGGAAATTCTACGGTATCTTCTCACATATTCCACAGCAGGGCTTCCCATGGGGAACAGAGTCCCTCACTGCATATCTGACAAGGGCTGAACACAAAGGCCTGCTGAGCATGAAGGCCATCAGTGGGGGAGAGCAGGCACACCGAGCCACTGAGAATGTCCCCTGGCTGCCTTCTAATGCCCCCAGAGGCTGTCTGAGCAGCTGCCAGTTCTCCGAGCCCCAAGCCCTCGGTGCCATGATACAATCCCTTTAAAGTGTGTGACGACAGGAAGAAACCTGCTGGGAAAGGAGCTTCCTAACTGCCCCCTGTCCTCACACTCAGCCTCTTTAGGACCAAGGGGGGGGAGGGGTGTTACCATAAACCTCCCAGGGGAAAAAGACATCAGCTCCTAATTATACAGCAAGCCTGGCACCTCCCCTCCCTCTGTGGCTAATTGAACCTATTCTCCTGACAGGCTGCTCGACTGAGGCACACTGGCCCGCCCACCTAGCAGGAGGCCCTATGCTAATTAGCAGCCGGGCTGACAGCTTTCTCCACTTCAGTGATATCTTTCAACCTGCCACCTGTCACCTAGCCTCCCCCCTCCACTTCCCTTTGCCTTAAGGAATCATTACTGAGCACAGCTTAGAGATAAGAAGCCATATGGGGCAGGTGTGTGTGGGGAGGACCCCTGCAAAGACAGCCTTTTCCAGGAGCAGCTGTGTGCTAATTTGGCCTTGTCTTTTGTAAAAAGAGCTTGGCAAAGGCCCCTCGTTCCTGTGGCCAAAACCATTCACTAACAGTTGGGAAGGGCAGTGAGAATTCCCCCCCCTCCTCCCCGCCGCCTGCTTTTCAGAATGGATGGGCCTGATCCATAGCTGGAGTAAATCTTTGGAGCCCCATTGACATCAGTGCTGACAGATTTACCCCACCTGAGCATGTGGCCTGACAAGCAGAGCAGGAATACTTAGCTGTTATCTAATGCTTTTCATCCCTTTATCTCAAAGGAGGTCAGTATCATCTCCATTTTACAGATGGGGAAACCGAGGCACAGAAAGGGGAAGTGACTTGCCCAATGGCACCCAGCAGGCAAGGGGCAGAGCCAAAAATAGAACTCAGGGCTCCTGAGTCCCAGTCCAGTGCCTTATCCTCTAGGTCACACTGCCTAAAAGAAGGAAAAGGGTTCTGTTCCTCTTTGGATTGAAGACATCCAGTGTGGGCGCTGACCTGCTAAGTCACCTCACTGAGTAAGATGCGTGTCAAAACCTAAGGTGGAAAGGCAAGGACAAGAATGGAAAGCTAGCTGGCTGGGGGAGGGGTAGCTGAACACAAACTCGGGGGTCTTTTCTCCATGGCAATTCCTTGATTTCAGATCCTTTTAACAGCAGGGCCGGTCAAAAACCAGAATTTAATTTAAAAGGCATAATGAGATCCAGAGGTTGGAAGCTCGATACATTCAGAGTAGAAATAAGGTGCCTGTTTTTAACACTGAGGTTAACTAACAACTGGAACAACTTATAAGCGACATGGTAGATGCTCCATCTCTTGAAATCTGTTTTTGTAAAAAAAAAAAAAAAAAGAGGCTCTAGCTCCGGTGAGGTGGCTTGGCCTGTGGATGCAGGAAGCTGGACCCTAGATAATCGTTGTCGAGCTGTCCTGCAGTGGCTCAAAGGCACGAGTAGCAGCCTCAGGGCAGACTGTTAAGAAGCAGGGCACAGACCTGAATTGTCCGTGTGTTCTATACTTCGATGTCATCCACCAAGTAACAAGTGTGAACTCCTCAAGCGTTATAACAGCCTTAACATGGAGTCACAGACAGTCCCCTTGATTACTCCCGTCTATCTTGTCACCCAGGCAAGCCTGCCTGTAAGATGGTCTCTTACACCAAAAAATCACAATAATATTTGACAGGTTTCAGAGTAGCAGCCATGTTAGTCTGTATCCGCAAAAAGAACAGGAGTACTTGTGGCACCTTAGAGACTAACAAATTTATTAGAGCATAAGCTTTCGTGGGCTACTGCATCCGGAGAAGTGGGCAGTAGCCCACGAAAGCTTATGCTCTAATAAATTTGTTAGTCTCTAAGGTGCCACAAGTACTCCTGTTCTTTCATTACATTTAAGGCACTTCTTGAGCTAGAGAGACAGATGAGAATAGCACTGTTTTACAGGCCCTCATTGAAATCCCCTTCTGCTACACCTCACATGCAATGATACAGCTGAAAGGAAACCCAACTGCTATTGTAATGTAGTAGAATGGGGAAAGTATTTATAGCTATTCAGCCACGAATGTGGGAGGTGGAAATACATTGACAAATCCTAAGGTAGTCAGCTGTGTTAACTCTTTAACCCTCCATAAAAGCTTCTCCATATAGGCAGTCTGAAGACTGGAACCTGGCATCAGATTGGTATGTTCCAAGTGAATAAGTATCATGGATAACCTCACATAAGATAGAGATTGGGAAAGACTAAACAGATCCTATCTAATTATGATGTAGGGTGAGCCTACATCGACAGTCTAGTGTTATTTTCCAGTCCTGCCTCAATCCTTTCCCTAGACTAT